>NC_068553.1:1067257-1289757 GCF_026212275.2 Microplitis demolitor
TGAAATTTATATTTATAATTTTACTAGCCGACCTGATAATAACAGATACAACAAAAAAAGAATTAGCGAAATCGGCCCAGCCGTTTACGCCCGATGCTGTAAACGAGGGAAATCAGGATTTATTTGCATATATAAAGATATGCATTAAGAATATTCAAACTTATGTTTGCGTATTGTTTGATTGCGATTTTTATGTATGGAAAGCGCCCAATTTTAAGTAATAAATAAAAATTTCTCTTTAAAATTACATCGTTTTTAATTTTATGATCGGAACGTTTTAATTCCGTTTTAGGCATCGTGGGAACTGATTAATTATTTTATTGTTATTAATTTCAGATTTTTTTATTTATTCGAACACCTTTTTAAGATGAATTTTCCCAGTGACAACAAGGAAAAGTTCAGCAAAATTATTAATTGGAGTTTATTGGTAAGTAGCTAGTTTTGCAAACAGTAAAAAAATTATCATTAATAATTTTTTTTTTTTTTTTGCACATAGTAAAATTAAATATTTAAATCAAATTCTATTAGAAATAATTAATTCCCAAGTAACATACACCCAACTTTAAGATGTCTTTAAAAGGATAAAGCAAATTTTCTTTTGTCTCAAAGTCACCTTTTTCGGTGTAAATACAACATGCAAATGTTAGTCCCGGAGCGAAAATTTGTGTTGTTTTTCCTGTCTTATGTCAATTAAAAAGTCGTTTAGATGACTTATTAGCTACTATTTGTAATTTTTCACTTTTTGTCGTCATTTGTGTCAAGTCTTTTAAGTAGATATTTTTTCGGTGACATAAATTTCTGATCGTTTTGTCAACATGTTGGTGCCTTATCGATGTAGCACAAAATTGCCTAAAAACTGATTCCTGATAGCCAGAGTTACTGACGAGAAAGTTGGTGTAAATGAGTTGCGAACAACTTGACGACGAGTTGTCGACAACTTTCAGCTTTTGTAACTGTATTGACTACAAGTTGTCGACAAGTCTCTTGGAAAGTTGCGATCAATTTATGGAAAGGCCAACTTGGCGGCAGGTCGCCACCCTGGCTATCAGGGATATCTTATAGATGTCACAAAGGCAAGTGTGACACTTGGGTTATTATCAGTCGATAAATTAGGTGATACAACCTATTATTTCTAAAATCTAATCCAAGGAAATATTTATTTATTAAAATATTTATTAGATGCATAGTAATCAGGCTGACGAAAACATTTTAATTCCTTTCTTTTATAAATAATTATTATATAATAATTATTTATAACAATTATTTTTACATAATAATTATTTATAATAAAATAAATATTATTTTCTACGTTGATCACTTAACTTAAATTGTGGTAAACGGATTATTTGCTTAAATATATTAACTTAAATTATTATTTTAAGTAAAAAATAAATTGATGCTGTATGGACGTCAATTAATTTTTTTTTTCTTTTCATTTCAGGTTTTATCAATCATTAACTCAATAATGCCGAGACCACTGCTTGTATCAGATGAGGACTCAATAGCTGTTATAAAAAGATATATGAGCTACTTCTGTTCAGATACCTTGCCAGCATACTCTGCTGAGGTATGGTCGAAAATGTCCAAGGAACCAGAATTTGTGGGTAAATGGAATACTGCAGCAGTTAGGACCAACATAAAAGACAATCGTAGGGGGATTTTGACTAGAGCAAGAAAAGAATGTGGATATTTTTCCCAAATAATTAAGAAAAAATTCACTTATAGTAATAATGATGATGATGACAATGACAGCAATGATAATAATGATAATGATGACAGTGATGATAATAGCGATAAGGATTATTTTAATAAACTATATGCTAAAGAGCGGGATGATGTTCCATGTTTTCATGTTGAAATTGCTAGAGGTGTTTGGGAATGTATGTATAAAAAAGACAATAGTTGTAAAAATCCTAGGTTACAGCCGAAAGTGTGGACTGACACTATTGCCTTTGAATTATGGCATCAGTTTGAACTACCGTGTGCCTTTGTATTTAAAAAAGGCACAATTCATGAAAATGGAAATTATTATGCGACATTTATTGGCAAGTGCAAAAGTAAAGTGTGCAATAATCCTATTTTTGGTTACATCGAAAACAATCCTGGGGACAAAGGTTCTGTTTTTATTAATTTTCGATGCCGGGATACTCGTTTTGAAGTTCATGATGAAGTTACAAGGCCACTGCAAGCCGAGCGAAGAAAAATGTTTAAAACTATGATCGATGCAAATGGAGTTAAGGGAACTATTTTGGAGCAAGCTAAAGATCTGTTAAAACCAGGTAGTACTCAATGTCCTGTTCTATTCAATTCTAATGTTTTATATCAAGTAAAGAAAGAATCTAAGGAAGAAAAGTTGAATGTCAAGCCAGAAGATCGGAGAGATTTGATTAAAGCTATTTATCGTATCAACGAGGACGATAATCCTGCTCATCAAAATTTTATAAAAGTTGTAATTGATACGCCTTTTTCAGTATTTTATGTTTCACCGCAACAAATCCATTGTTATAACGAATACAGGCGTCTTCACAGACACTATTCTTCTGTTTGTATTGATGCTACAGGAGGTCTTGCAAAAAAATTTCTAGACAGCAAAAATAAAACTACGAGTAGTATTTTTTTATACCAAATCGTAATTAATTTTAGTAATACTTCACAATCTGTTTATCAAATTTTATCGGAAATTCATGACACTAAGACCATCAAATTTGGACTAGAAAACTGGCTTAGTAAAGTTTCGCCTCCGACAGAAGTAGTCTGTGATGGATCTCGTGTCCTTTTAAATGCCTCCTGTTTAGCTTGCAATAATTTTTCTTTATTTGATTACGTTAATAGGTGTTTTCAACATGTCAAAAACGGTGCTTCACTTGACTCTGTAAAAACTTTTATCAGATTGGATACGGCTCATTTTATTCATGCTATAAGTGGCTGGAAATGTTGGAAATCGGTTATTCATCCAAGAATTAAATCATTTTACTTATACAGTGTTGCATTATTGATGGATTGTAATAATTTAAAAGATTTTGAAAGAATCCTTGTATTAATTTTGATTGTCTGTGGCACCGAATATGATGATTCTATTGTTGATTTTGATGGCGAAATGATAACTACAAAAGCAGCAAGGTCAGAGTTGGAAAAATTGATTGCCAAAAATGAATCTCAAGACTTTATTAATAATATTGAAGACAAAATTAAAACTATGGAGTTTGATCAAGAAAAAAATGAAACTTTACGCCGAGAGACCAATACTGATTTATTAGAAAAAGACACTACTATTTCAAGTTGGATAAATAATCTTGTCGCTTTTTCATTGAATGTTCATTCTGATGGTAGTAATGATATTAATAATTTAAACACTTTTTATGTACCTCTATTTAAAGATTCATTACTTAAAGAAGTGAGAGAGTTTCCGCTATGGACGAAAGTTTGTATTCATTACACGAGTTTACGAGCAACTTCTGCGTACATAGAGCAAGCGTTTAAAGAATTGAAAGAGTTATTAGGTAAAATGATTTCTCTCCCTGCACGTGTTGATTACTTAGTTAAAGCTCATCTTAAACTTATTGATGGTGGTGTCAAAATTTTTGAACGCGAATTGTTAAAATTCGTTAAGAATTACCATGCTAATAAGCAAAAAAATGATAAAATAAATAGTAATCCTGAAGACGAATTATGCAAAGAAGATTGCGAACCTAACGATAATTTACTCAATGAAAATTGGAATGGACAAGGATATGATATGAAGCACAACGACTGTGATTGGTTAGATTCAGATTGTCATTTATTCAATGAAGATATTCCCACCAATTTTAATACTGAGTCATTTAATTCTTCTGAAATTGATAATAATAACGTTTTAGATAATATTGATTGTAGCGCAAATGAAAATAACGAAAATTTATATCAGCCGAATTTAAATAATTTAGTTAATCTTGATCACAGTTATTGTTCCGATAATAATTCACCATTGAATGAAAACAGTTTCGATGCCGCTGTGGAAAAAAATTTAAGAATGATTAAAAAGGAAGGTAAATACTTCAAAAGTTTTCCCGAAATCAATTTAATAAACAATTTGGCGCCTTCAAACAAAAAAGAAGAATTTTTATTACAAAATGGTAATAAAAGCGGACCTGTCTTTTTTCAAAATGAATCCTGGTTTGCTTTCAATACGTGCCCATTCGACAGTATTGTTCAGTTGATTTTCTATGGATGTTTACAAAATGAAGAATTTAATAATTTTGTTAGCAATTCTTCAAATTCCACTTTTAATTTTGTTACCGATTTTATGTCAACAGGATTAAAAAAAGATATCTATGTTAAACGATTTTCTATTTTACATCCTATCTATCAAGACACTGAATGCACACAAAATCAAATGAATATTGCCAATCGTAAAACTAAAAACGTAAATCGTTGTATTAATTGTGTAGATAACGTGAATAGTTTGTGGATTAAATTATTTACAAGTGAACCAAGTGCATTCGAAAATAATTCATGTTCATCATTCGGCTGCCAAGATTATCAACGTAATATACCGGTTTTGACTGCAAATTATAATTTAATCATGGAAAAAGGGTTTAAATGTTTGCAAGAAGCATTACATTTTAAAAGCATAGCTTATAATAAATTTTGCACAAGCTGCCAAAAAAAACAAACAACCTGTAAAACGACACTTAATCGATATATTTACATTGAATTAGACGTAAAATCGGTAAATGAAAAAGATGGAACTTCATGTAAACTTGGTGAATTACCGAAGTGTTTGGATTTAAATGAAACACATTCATCAAAAAAATTTAGTTATCGGTTGGTACATCTTTATTACATCTGAAATACAAATGATTTGTTTCTATATGATTTTTTTTTTAATTATAGCTTGACAGGGGTTATTGGTTATAACTCTTTTCACTACATCACATATTGTAGAAACTTGACAGGAAATTGGCGATTCTACAATGACCAACTAGAAAAGTCTAAATTTATTAGTGAACGCACGAAAATTGTACCTCATGGGATTTTTTACACTTTATTCTCACTGTAAAAAAGAAAAATATATTTATATATTTCAGGTAATTTCTTCAAATTTCTATAATTTTCTTTTATTTGTTCGATCAATTATATTATAAGAGAAATTTTTATTGTAACACTAAAAATAATTTTTTGTTTCGGTTCACAATAAAAATTATAAATAACTATTAACAAAGTCAGCTCATATTGAATTTTGAAAACAATATAAAAACTAATAAGTGTATTAAATTTTATTTTTTTCTGTTTAAAGTTTCTATGACTAAAAAATATTTCATAACGACAAATTAAATTCAGCTCTTTTTTATAGTACACATTTAAATCATAATTACCACTCTAATATAAATTTTCTAATAACAAATTTATGCTTCAAACATTTCATTTTTTTAATTTCAAAAGTTAAAAATCCTCGGAATCGATATGTTCAAACTATTTGATATTGGTATTAAAATAATACGGTTAATTAAGTTTTGAAACTTGTTTTATCACAAATAAACCATAAAAAAATAAATTTTTTACTTTTGTTTATAAGGTAAGAGACCTAATACTCAATTAGGGAACTAGTACCCGATCACTCCATATATTTGTATATCTATATTTACTAAATTGTTCTAAATATAGATATACAAATACATGAGTGATCGGGTACTAGTTCCCTGATCGAGTATTAGGTCTCTTATCTTAGTTTAAGCCTTTTTTAAAATAAATCAATGTTTTTTTTTTCTATAATTTATTTGTCATAAAGTAGGTTACCAATTTTTAGATAACTGCTAACTCCAAAAAAAAACTTATATTAATTAAAGTATTTGATTCATACTTTGTTCGCTACCATTTAAATGAAATCTTTCTTTTAAAATTCTATTTCAATTAATAAACATATAGTCGAATTAAACTCGTTTATATTAATGGTTGCTACTTTTTTCTTCTTCTTTTCTTTTTTTTACTACATTCGTTTTAATCCAAGAACTACGTGACTATTCTTAGTATTAGGATAAAAATTAGTCTTAAATTATCATAATCTTTAAGTGTCAATCATGTAATTGAATTATTAAAGATTTTATTTTCTCTTTTTTTGCAGCTTTAGCAAGTATTTAAAAAAATGCAATAAGTGGATACAAGTGATATTGGAAATCTCTATACTTCGATTATTATTAATATTTTTGCTCAATTACATTTATGAAAACTTAGTGTTAAGGTTGTTGCCAAAAGTAATAAAAAGTCATTAAGTGTAAAATCTATTTAAGTTTTACGATTATAAAATAAATAAAATTATTATTATCATTATTATATTATGACGTAATTTTAAAATGTTTTATACTACAAGATTAATATGTTAAACAGAAAAAATAAATGTTTTATAATGTTAAACAAATAAATAAATAATTTCATTTTTTTAAATAATGAGTAAGTTTTTTAAACAGTTAATAAATAGAAATACTAAATCTCTTTTTTTTTTATTCATAAATTTGATTCATTTTAGACATCAACAAAATCGTTAAATTATTATATTTACAGGAAGCCGTAGGTCTTTGTTAATCATTTTTTTTATACAATCAAAATTATTTTTTAAGTTAAATATTACTGTTTTTGTCGTTATTTAAATAATCTATATCATGATTGTTTTTTAATTTAAATAATAATTGTTGTACAGTTAATTTGTCATGCATAAACGACGAACATCGTTTGTAGATAATAGAGGTATAGAGAACGATCCAGAGGAGATAGTATTATCTGAGCCTTCGAAGTGAAAGAAAAAACTGTCTTTTATTAGGACTAAAATAATTCAATATTTTACAGAATGATTTGTGCCAACTATTCTGTAATGTTAGAAGAAATCAAAAGTAAGATAAGACTCAATTATGAGGTACTTTTATCGGATTAGTAAAAAACAACAAGAGCCAACTATGAAACTGATGTTACTTTATTACAAATTACATTTATAATACAAAAAAAGTATATTACGGTTAGTTAAGTAGCTGATGATATGAATATAATATTTGGAAATGCTGTAAAATACAATGTTAATTTCTAACGTTTATGCAAGGTAATTGATTTATTATTAAATATAAATTAATATTACAAATTTTTATTAACTAATATATTTTCATTTTATACTCCGTTATTTGGTATACTGTTGGAACTGCAAAGAATAATATAAGGAAAAAGTTCAAGAGTTTTTAGATTTTGACGTAAATTTAGATTCAGATTATGGATCAGAATTAAAATCTCAAAATTAATTAGTATAATGAAAATTTTAGACTCAAGAAAAATACAATAAAATGAATAGTTGAAAAAATGTTTACTTGCATTAGTTAAGTGTTAACATTTATGAAAAAACCATAGATGTAAATATATATCCCGATTATTTTATCATGCACAAGCTGCTAATACAACAATCAAATGATAAATATCACCTGCTATAAATTATGTTAGTAAGTGTTAATTTAAAATTATATGCATATATAAATCTTATCGATCTAATCAATAAAGAACATTAAACTGTATTAGCTTTTGCTTTTATTCGTTTTTTATGCTGATACATTTCTGTTTTATTCTGGTTTGAATCTGGGAAAATAATCATATAAAAGTAACGACCACGTGGTAACCATAACCTATGCAGCGGATAATTTGATCATAAGTAAAAAAATAATTTGTATTAAAAAAAAAAAAAAAACACATCATTTTGATCATAATAAGTAAAAGATTTTTGCATTAATTATGTCAGTTAGAAAAAAAGACCTTCATTGATATTTTAATTTATTATCTAGCTGTCAATCAACTACTAAGAATTTCATTCAGGGTTTTTAATTACTAACATTCCTTTCTGATACTAAGTTGATTTTTAATAATTTTGAATACTTCTTGTTTAAAATTATGCATTAAAGTTTACATGAATAAACTGTTTAAGTTATAGGCGTCGTTACACTCCTGTCTAACATTTAATGTATTAATTAATTTTCATTGCACAAGTGCATGACTCAATATTTGAAAATTTCAATTAAAATAATTTTTTTATAAAAGTTTCAATAACAATAGGTACAATATCTATATAAATAGCTAAATTTTGAATTGGAAAAATATTTCATTTATTACTAAGTAAACCACGTGGCTACCATAACCAATGCGATTTCGTATTTAATTATTTAAAATTAAATAATTTCAGATTGAAATACTTGATAATTAATTAGACTATTGTGAATAAAATATTTTTACATAAATTATTTTTTTTTAAAGAATTGTGCATTCTTTGATATTTTAATGTTTCCATTGTTATCTAGTGTCTTACATTATTAAAGATAAATTAATTTTATTAATAATTAAAAATCTAATTCTTTGGAGTCGCTCGTTATTCTTACCTGGAAATTTAACTATGTAGAGCACCTATGTATATGTAAAATATATATTATAGGGGGTCTTTTGAGTGGGCTTTTGTAAATAATTTAGGTTTTTTCATTGTTATTTGTACTTCATAAAACTTCAAATACATTTTTAATGAACTGATCCACTTTCTATAAATGCAGTAAAGGTAAAAAAGATATTTTTAATTGAAAAAAAAAAAAATAAATAAATGTTTAGACCTATAAAACTATGTTATTCAAGAAATTACAACTAGTCGAATCACCTCGATATTTCGAAACCATCATGTCTTTTTGAAAAGTAAGCCATTGTAAATATTAAATTCATAGTGAATAGACCAATATAAAAAAGCATAGAATCAGTACAAACATTTGTTTATTTCAAATTTTAACGAAAAAAAAAAGATGTCAAACATAAAATTTTGTTGAAATTGATGTGGCTAAGGTGGTAACGTAAAGGAGAATTAGAAAAATAATCAATGATAGTTAGAATTTAAGTAACTAAACTTAATTTTTTTGATCAATTATTGTCGTTAGCCGCATACTAATTACTATTTATATTGCTTATCATTTTTCAATAGATAATAATCAAGTAATATAGCTGAGGATCAATGACGAAGAAACTATAAAAATTGATTATACTAAAGTCTTAAAATTTAATAACTATCACCAACACAATATGATTTGATCATCAATGACATTTTTTATACCAATAGATTTAATTTTGACGTCACGCATAATATAAAATGTGGACATTTTCATCATCTAAAATATAAGTAAATATTATTATTATAACAATAGAATGTAAATTGATATAAATTTGTATCGATAATAAATTGCAAAAAACCATTATAAGAAACCATATTATATGAATATATACATATATTTTTTTTACTGATTTACTCTAAAACAATAACATATAGTTTTAATCTTGTCCAAAAAATGTCAAATAGTTTGCACCAGTTATTGGGTGTCTTTTGTGTTTTATTTAAAGCTGTGATTCTTGTCATATTAATTGATACATAACAATGAATGAATTGGGTAGTAATTAAAAAACAAGCAAATTTAAGAAAATTTTTTCCATTAACTGTTGAAAAAATTACTATTTTTCTCAGTATAAAATTAATTAACGAAATATTGCATTTATTAAGAGTAAAAATTTTCATAAACTTAATAGATTTATTTTAGATTTTCCTAAATTTTTAGAATAATTTTACATAATTACTTTTTTTTTCTCAAGACATAACTAGAAGTGACAGACATCTAATGGTTTCTAGTTACACTAATTAAGTTAAAAAAAAAGGAATAAATGAGACATTAAAGTTATAATGACAATATGTATACTTAAAAGATTTAAAAACTTATTAAGAAACTACTTCAGTCAACCGTACACTAATAGACGACTATCAAATATGAATAGAAATCTACATATCACTCTTAAATAGAAATCTAACGATTTCTATTGTCTTTGATATCATCATTCTACATATTAATCCGAAGTTTGCTCGCTTGGAGTAACTCATCGGCTTCGGAGACAGTCAAATAGTTTTTACTATCAAGGAAGTCCCAGTAAAAGCGTTGCACCTGTAAAATATAAATCATAAGCCTACTATTTAAATGATTTAATTAAATTGTGTCTGAAAATAGCCGATATCTAATAATTTTCACACACACACACACGCACACACACACACGCGCGCGCGCACTTATATATATATATATACACACACACACATATATATATATATATATATATATATATATATATATTACATACCTAGGCCAGTAAAATACAAAAAGTCTCAGATCACAAGTTTGTCAGCCTCAGCTTCGCCTCAGCCAACAATTACAATGATCTGAGACTTTTTTTATCTTACTGGTATAGACATGTAATAAACAATTTTTTTTCTTTTTGAATAAATAAATTATAATAAAGAAAAAAATTTATGAAATGGATACATGTCAAAATTGAATATTTATAAGTTGAATTAAAAAATAAATTTTTTCTTGATATAATTTACTTGCTAAAACAAATATGATTATCATTAGATTGTAAATGTCAGGTTCATAAACAATTTAAAATTTACCTTGTTGAAATGCAACTATGTTTACGTATGCCTCAAAGTCATTGGATCCCATGGATGATTAAAGTAATTTGACGAGTCCTCGTATTTTGCCATGATGGATGGAAAAACTAACTTGGTTATTGTAATTCTGAATCAAACTTAAAACAAAATTCTTTTATTAACAAAAAATATGATTCGTATTTACTACTCAGCAATAGAAACAAATAAACATAATAATTTTGTTGTTTTTTCAGAAAAAATTTATAAAAAACTTTTAATAAAAACGTATACATCTAGATATTCCAAAAAACAACTTTTTCTTTAAATAATTCATTTTCCAAAATATCCAAAAATGGTCGAGGCCTATGAATTTCAATGTCATACTACTCAGTAATAAAAACTGACAGTTATATAATGATTTTTGATCTGTTTTTACGAATTATTTATGAAAAAAATTATAAATACTTAACTGAAAATTTGGAAAACTAAAGGCATTTTTTTTTAACTATTATTTTTTTGATGAAACATCTGGAAATTATTGACGGTCCGAACTCTAATATCATATGATTATTTAATAACGTATTTTATTCATGTTTTTCATTTAATAAATTATTCATTTCACTCACCAATTATTTATGTACATTTAATGGATTTTACTGCTCTTTCAAGAAAACGAGAATGAATATAGAATACATGACGAGGCTAAGCATCATTTCCTAAAGGTCGTCTCAAAAATAAAAGTATTTAATGGTAAGCAATTACCGATTTTGACAAATCATCATAAATAATGAAGACATGTTTGCCGTTGTCACAAAAAAAAAGTTCTGCCATGGCACATGGCAAAAAAGTGTAAGAAAAGAGCAGCATCAGACACGGTATCGAATACGATGATAGAATAGTTAATAGCAGTGCCGTCACTATTTTCACGATCCAAGTTACTGTAGATCTCATTTGACCGATAGCAATGTAGATACAGAACTTTTTCTTCTCCGCACCAGCATAATCGAAACGCTCTTAATTAATAATAGTCTCAATAGCCAAAAAACTCTTTCCGATCGGTCCATCATCAACGATCAACTTATATTATCTACTGTACCAATTATCACCAGTGACTCAGTGAGTCTACATCCCGGATTCCAGTTTGCATAGCCTCTCTAGTCAACTCTGTATAGAAAAAATAATCGATATAATAATATAATCATAAAATATAACTGTTACCCTGATCAACAAAAATAATTTGGAATGATTCAAAACAATTTGAATCGACTAATATATAGATATACACTCAACATCAAGCAAATCATTTTTCTTAATCAGGGTACTGATCAAAAAATTTTCAGAGTTCAAAAACTTATTGATAATAATACTAATAATTAATGGTAATATACTTACATATAAATGAAGGACAAATAATGTTGGAGATTAGATGAAAGAATCACATCCGATTGGTGAAACATTATAGAGTTGAGCTCCATTTTGATAAGTGGTATAAAAATATTGTTTTCAAAACTGAAAAATAAAAAAAATTTTAATATTTGGAAAAAAAAAAAAAAAAAAAAAAAAAAAAAAATTAGAAAAACATCTTTAATTATAAAATGATGTTTAATAATAAATATTAATTAAAATTTTCATCAAATTTCTTAGGCTAAGTTATTTTGAGTCTCAATGTAGACGCAAAATATAAATTTATAAAAATTGCGCAAATGAATAATTAATAACTTCAATTGTATAAGTCTACTCTAATATTAAATAAATAATTAATTATTAGTTTAATTTTACAAACCTGCTCCAATATTATATTTATTTATTATTGACTTCGATGATACTTGTAATTTAGTAATTGGTTTACCAACTATTTATGAGACCAACTGTGTAACACAAAAATACTAGTTGAACGGCAAGTTAAAATACTTGATAATAGGTGACACACCACGTAAGTTACAAAACAGAGCGGTAAATTATAAAAGAGTAAATGAAAATAACATTAAAATGTTTTCAGTATTTTTAATACATAATTAATATTGATAAAACAAAATAATTAGTCGAGTGTATTAAATATTAAATAAATAAAGATAATAATAATAATATTAAAAGTGGTTTTCTAAGATTCTTTGAGGACTCTTTCGTTTCATATTTTATTGTGGCTTATTGACATTTCTCTCCGATAAATACCTGGATACTCTTACGATGTGCTAGATGATCAACAGGATTTGATAATTACTTGATAAGATTACTAATTTAATTAAAACATAAATAATAATGAAAACAATAAAAAATTTTAAACCTAGAGCAGACACTTGCGCATGCGCACAACTACTATTAGATCAACGGGCATAATTAAAATTTTAATAATTAATTATAAATATAAAAACAAACAAACAAACGCTATTTTTGGTGGGGTATTAACAAACAAATCAAGATAAATGGAAAAAAAATTAAAAAAGATAGAAAATGAGTATAGTCACCGCTAACTTCAAATAAATTTTTAAAAATTTATTTAAAAAAAAATAAAGAACGAACAAATAATTATTTATAGCGAACATTGACGAACAATCGACGAACAAACGAATTGCTAAAAAAAATTTGCCAAAAATCGAATTCCCCCCGCCAACTTAAGGGAGCTAGAATTGTGTCTGTACACAATTTATAGGGTATAGTTTGTTCTTGTTCGATTGATACAGTAGAGATTTTAGAAAACGAGTTGCGCGACAATAGGCGGGAGTTTTTGAATTTTTTTATAATTCAAGTTTTTGTTAAAAATTTTCGTTCAATTCAATGTAATCAATTTTTTATTTATTGCACTATAGTTATGTACTTTATATTTTCATATCATAAATAAATTAATGACGGGACTAAATCTAAATAATACGAATATTATTATTATTATTATTATTATTATTTTTTGTGTTATAGGAATGACGGCTATACTGGTCTACTTAATTGACAATTATTAATTTAGAATCAAATTCAATTCGCGTATGAGTTATTACAAGTGGATTATTTTCTAATGCGCACGATGTTAAAAAAATTTTTTTAACATCTTTTCAACGGTCTAAGGTAGAATACACTTGCATCAACTTTACTGATGAGCCCAGCAAGTATATTCGGGGCGAAACCGTTTTTATAATATTAACATCTTTGATAATTAGAATCCTCTAAATTATAGTATGGTATTGCAGTGCGCATTAGAAAATAATCCACTTGTAATAACTCATACGCGAATTGAATTTGATTCTAAATTAATAATTGTCAATTAAGTAGATCAGAGTATAGCCGTCATTCCTATAACACAAAAAATAAAAAAGTCTGGTCGTAAATTAGAGTCACCTTATAAAATTATTATTATTATTATTATTATTATTATTATTATTATTATTTGACACCAATAAATAATTTATTTATGGTAGGAAAATTAAAAAAGGTTTTTTTTTTCTTATAACCTCTGTGGATTTTTGAAAAAAAATTAGAACTTACTCCTTCTTTGGTGTCCCTACAGCAATTCCATTACACGTACAAATAATATATATATATATATATATATATATATATATTAGGGTGCTTTGTTTCCGGCGAAAATATTTTTTTTGTTGCTCATCAAGCGAAATATTGTTTTTTATGCTGAAACAAAAATTCCTGCCAAGTTTGAGCTCTTAATTAATTCAGCGACTCAAACAAACTTTTCAATTATGATTATTATTTCTGAAAAACTCTGAATAATTAATTTTCATCAAACTAAATGAAATTTCAGAATTACTGATTATCTCTGAATAATTCTGAAAAACATTTCTTTTGTCATTTTATTACATCTCTGAAAAATTTTTGAATAAATCTGAGAAACTCTTCTGGAAGAATCCAAATATTTTGGAGCTTTTTCTCTTTAAATTACATATAAAAACTTCAACAGATTTTTTTATTCTTTTTCAAAAATTTTCAGAGAAAGTAAGACTTTTAAAAGTTTTATTCAGAGTTTTACAAGAATTATTCTGACTTTCTGACGAGAAATATTTCCACCAGGGAATTCCAATCTTAAGAACTTTTTTTTTTAACTTTCTAATAATCAGCTGCGTTTTATGATATCGACGCGGGTTTGGTCGCATATTGTAGGGCATTTGGTGTTCTTCAGAAGTGCTCACAGTAACTTAGCTGTAATTCCAGCTGTTTCACTGATGTCCGCTGAGGAAGTCATTTTTTGTATCAAATTGACCTTTATTGGCTTGCAGAACGTAAACCAATGAATGCACACCAAAAATATAAATGGGAATTTTATAGGAAATTTTAGTCCCTTCAAAAAAAGCTCTATGAGTCAAGTTGCTAAGGTCCATAGTTTCCGAGTTTTAATAATTTAAAAAATAAAATAGCAATTGTCATTTTTTTTTCTAATATTATATTATTTAAATTAATAAACTCCTATAACTCGGAATCTATGGACTTTAGCTATTTTTCGTTAACCTTTGTTATATAACAAAGAAATTGATTTTGAGCTTACGAAACCTGTCCAATCGGAATGTCTTGTCATCAATGTTTCTGGTTAACCAAAAATTAAGCTATCGAAATTTTGGATTATTGGAAATTTGGGAATTGGTAGTATTGGTAATGAAAAATTACTGGTGATCGGGATTTTAGGTGATTGAAAATTTGGATCATCGGGATTATTAGTAATTGGTAATTCAGGTAATAGGGATCTGAGTTATTAGAAAATGTTCTATAGGTTATTTTTCCAATTGGAACCTGTCCAATAGATGTCTTCCCGGAAATGAGTACAGTCACCACTAACTTCAAATAAATTTTTAAAAATTTATTTAAAAAAATCAAAAACAAACAAATAATTATTTATAGCGAACATGGACGAACAAACGAATTGCTAAAAAAATTCGCCAAAAATTGAATTTCCCTTCCAACTTAAGGGAGCTCAATCTGTGTACAACCTTCTAAACTGATAAAAAATATAAATAACAATACGTACGCCATCTATTCGATGTTAAAAATATTAATGTTTGGTAGTCTGCATTACGATTTGTCAATAAAATCAATTACTGCCTTATCATTCGACAATTTCTTCCGCTAGTAGCGCTGTAACTCATTTCTACATAATCAGTGAACTACACTCGTCATTAATGCCTAGCCCCCTGTCAGATCAAGATTTTATAGTCCGGGGTACCAGGCATTAATGACAACGAGTGTACCTGTATTTTTTTTAAATTACAAATTTTGGTTCAAAATTTTATTCTGTCGTTTGTAATTAATTTAATATTTAATTCCGAAAAAAATTTTAGATACCGATTATTCTACGGGCCAGCATAATTTCCTACCGAGATTTCTATATACATTAGTACTTTCCCATAATGATTGCCATAAATCCTCATATAAATCCAAAGTTTGCTATACTGATTTCTATGGGTCCCCATAAAATCCTACATGGATTTTTCAAATTCATTAGAACTTCAAAATCTTAAGTTCTGTTCGAATCTCGATTTTCCGAAATCCAACCATAATCAAGAACTTTTTTTTTTTTTTTCAAATTTTAAATAATTTTGGCGGGAAGTTTAAAAATTCAAAAAATAAAAAATAATAATTTATTACGTTGGCACTAATTTCGAACAGAATTTAATTTAAAATAATCTGTGCCAAAAATAAAAATTAATTACAAGCAACTCATCAATAAAAATAACAATAATAATTAATAATAATAACACCAATAATAAAAAAAAAATATAAAATTTACTAAAAAAGAAAATAGATCATTGGATCAGGATCTATAGATCTTACTACGTTACTGTCGATATTGCGGTATGTAGATCCATCTCAAGGATAAACAAAAAAAGTGGGGATAATAATTTAATACAAGTTTGTGTAAGTGTAAGAGAATATCGTGACAACAAACACATATTATCAACCACTTCAGTACAGGCACACTCGCTCTATCACGCTCAGTACGCTCTTATTTGTTGTCAAGTACTCAACGTTTTTATAATTTACTTTTTTACTCCATACTTGATCCAATGTTTTTTTATTTATCCAAGTAAACAATAACAGTTGCCAGTAATTTTTAAATATTTTATTAATTTTTTTTTTTTGTCTCACAATCAGTAATTAGTTCGTTTAATTTTTTGTAATTAACATAAAATGTTTTTTAATTGTTGATATTTTTTTAAACAATGACAGTAAGTAAAAAAAATTATTTCTTAAATAATTTTTTTTTTTTTTAAATTTAATTGCTTAGTTTAATATGTAAATATATATATATATATATATATATATATATATATATATATATATATATTTATATATATATATATTTATAATATTAGAAGGGTAGAAAGTGAAAGGCGAGATAGATTATCTTTGTTGACTGAAATAAAAAAAAAAAAAATAGTGATTTTTTTTTTTTTTTTAATAATGAAGTGTATTAAACGCAATACAGAAGTCATTATGAAATATATGAATTGAAACAAATATATAAATATTTCTGGATAACATCCAACACAAAGAGATCTGATCGAATTTTATCTTCAATTCTTTGTTTCCGTACTTACTCATCGTTAAACAGTTTATGATATCGTTATTATATATAAATATATAGTATTATTGTTATAATTATTGTTACTTTGTGATAATATTTATAATTTGATGGACGTACATTGTTTATACAACTTGTATGTTGTTGTCTTTATTGGATTTTTCTTGAGATAAGATTCGAAGCTTGTAGAGTTCTAAATTATTAATTTATAGAAGGAGTGATAAGAAATTGTCTTTTAGAGAATTTTATGAGCTACAAAGAAGGTTTGATTGAATTTTTTGATGTTTTTGATACTAGTGACCTACGCTTTGGTACTGGAATATTTTTGAGTTTTAAGAGCTTGTGAAGCAAGATATAGATTTTGGGTGAAAATTGAAAAGAGATTTTTTTTAGGAAATTTTAAGACCTACTGAAAAGATGGGGATGATTTTTTTGATATTTGTATTTTTGGAGATATTATAATTCTAATGATATTGACTTGATATTTTGACGATATCTTATTACTGAGTTTGATAACCTAGAGCTTTAAATATTGACTTTAGGAAAAATTGATTCAGTAATTTTTTATAGAGAATTATGTGGGCTACAAAAAATGTATGGAAACTCTTTCGAAATTTTTGATAGTTAACGAGATATTGGAGATTAATGCGATTGTTTAAAACTTTTAATATTCAAATTTGAATGAAGCATTGAAAGCTTCTAGATCTTAAACTACTAATTTTACAAAAAAGTCATTTGAGTTTTTTCGATAGAGCATTGAATTCTCTACAAAAAAGATAAGAATAATTTTTTTTGTCACCGTGACCTTTGACCCAAAATCTTAAATAAAAACATTAAAGTAACAAATCACGTTTTAAATTTCGAAAAAAAGTGAGCGCTTGATAATAACCCATTATCGCTCATTCACCCGGACAAAAATTACAAATTCTCAATCTCAAGATTAAAAAAAAAAATGATCTAAAAAAAGATCAACTGGTCAATTCCAATTGTTTAAATAAACAAACATAAAAATATAAATAAATAAAAAATTAATCCCTCGAGCACCGAATCAAATGTTAAAATTCCGTTTAAAAACACATGCTATCGATTTAAAACAAAAATAATCCATCACAATTTAATTATATATCAATTACGTAAACAATTAAAATTTCTGCAATAAAATTTGATTAGACTCTAATATGTCTTTTCCCGAATTTATGCTCGCAATCCGCAACTCGAGGATTTCAATTAAATCTCTCTCGCATGAAAAAACAATGTATGTCTAAAATATACGAAATCATATATGTTTGTAACAAAAAAATATATAATATATCATATTGTAGAGTATAAACAATCAGATAGAGATTTTCGCCGATTTAATATAAAATTATATATAGTAGTAAATATGTGTATTCCATATATGTAACTTATATGTTTTTTATATTTAGCCATATATACATTTACCTTATAATATATTGTATTGATATATTTCCTTTTATATTCAAAAAATATCAAATTTTTATATGAAATGAAATACATGGCATCATATATTTTCTTGTTATATTTAAACATATATTTCATTCGGTGTATGTATATATATATATATGGGTATATTATATATTCGCTTCAAATTAACTAATTTCGAGAATTTTATCTGCAATTTAAAGAGTATATTAAAATTTAGATCTAATTTAATTGGAGTGGGTCATATATATAAGAAACTTTTTTTTTTCCATACACAATATAAATATAGGTTTTTATATATGATCAGAATATATTTTTCGTATATGATAGAAATATATATTTTTATGTATGATAAAAATATAGTTTTTGTATATGACAAGAATATATATTTTCATATATGATGAAACTATATTTTTTGTATATGATTGACATATATATTTTATATATACTAAACATATACGGACTCGTATATGATGAATATTATATTTTTTAATATAAAAAAAAATATATCAGTAAATATAGTTTAATTCGCCAGATATATTTTCTGATATTTATCATATATTTTTACATATATTTTGATCATATATGTTATTTTTATACGGGCTACTATTTTGATATTTTTTAAACCAATTTTGAATTTCCAGTATTCTTAAAACATTTTTTTTAACAATATCATCATTTTTATTTTAAAGTTTTCGTAAACAATTTTATTATACCCGAACTAGATAACTCGAAAAATCATTAATCATATCACTGTTTCTCATTGCTGTAATTATAATTATTATTAATATTAATGATAACGCAATATCAAAGTCTTAGTTATATTTACTCTTTTTTATTATTTTATTTTTGAACGGAAATAGAATACTGGTGATTATATTCCGATCATATGTTAAATATATGCTATTAAAACGTTATTTGCAAATATATAATTAAAAATATATAGTATGATTCAGGCTCAATGATAAACAAGAAAAATGACATATTTATGATTATGTAATTTTTTGTCTATTTTAGCGGTAGAAAATATTTATCGTTATCTATGTTATAAATATCAACGAACATATTTATTTTAAAAAAAATATATACATACATAAGAAAGAGTGGGGCAAGGCAGTCCTTCAAAAATTCGTTTTTCTGTTTTTTCTCTAATTATTACAAGTTTGATGTATTTGCGCAATTTTACTTATACGCAAAAAAACCTGGGGTAAAATGGACCAGCCAAATATTTGGGATGGTCCGGTTACGGAGAAAAAAGGTATAGTAATAATTACAATACTATAGTGAAATTTACTAACAGATATGAAAAAATACATTCCGCATTGTAATTATTACTGAACGTTTTGTAAAATTTACTAGTTGGTAATAATTACATAATAAGATATTAAAGATTACTATGCGTAATGTATTTTTTTCTAAGACGATTATATTTTTTACTATTTATATAGTAAATTTTACTATGCTATTAATAAATACAAATTTAAGAAAATAAATTTTGTAATACAATATAGGATTTGTTACTATGCAGAATATTAAAAATTACTACACAATGTATTTTTTGCTAACACGATTATATTTTTTTACTATTTGTATAGTAAATTCTACTGTGTATAGATAAAATTAAAAGTTGGTGGGGATAGCATAGACAAATATGTATTACAAGTTATGAAACTTTTGTCCAAAAGAGACACCGGGCCGTCAGACATAGGAAAGGACTCGCGCGCGGGAGATCAGGGTTCGAATCTCGGTTGGAACGAGTGATTTTTTAAAAAACAAAAATCGACACCAACACCGATACAGATGACATAAATAACAATAATAATCAAAATGATAACAATAATAATAAAAAGTTAAAAGCTAAAAAAAAATTTAATTTTATTTTTTTCCATTCTAATATAGTAAAATTTACTAAACGGCATAGTAAAATTTACTAAATATAACTAAAAATTAATATGCAGTATAGGAGATATTCCATAACCAATGTATGAGAAATGACTAAACGAGTTGTAAAATATGCTTATCTCTTTATGAATTTTTCATATAAATCAAAAGCGTTTCAAGATTAGTATCCAAATTCAGTAATTATTCTCATATTTTTGAGTAAAATTTACCATATTTTTTTTTCTCCGTATATATCCCGTCCGATCCTGTTATATTCAAAAAATTGAATCAATGACTAGCGAAGTATCGGCAGTACTACGAACGACCGTGAATATAAGCTCCGTTTGATTCCGATTGGAAAATTTTAATCGGATTGAATTAAAAATTTTCAATGGAGTCCGTTTGGAAATTGAAAAATTTATCATTCTTTGCTTGGATTTGATAGAATCTTATTAAATAATTTCTATCGATTTCTATTATCCTGACTGACCGATTGCGTCCGATTATATCCGATTGAGTTTCCATGTTGAGTTTAATCGAAGTTTTTAGTTTATAAGATTAAAAAATATTACATTTTCTTTAAAAATCGATTATAATTTTCGCTTTCGGTTGATTTACTATTAGTAACTCATGGCAATCGACTCTAAGTTTATATAAATATAATAACCTTCAGCAGCACTTTTTTTCAAATAGCTAAAGAAAATAAAATAAAAAAGTATCTCTCTAACTTAATGAATAGACAAGTAGTGGTTCTTTATATATATAGTTAAAACCAGTTTTTCATAGATATCTTCACTTAAAATTCAAGAGCTCACGTTATAATTATCGGACTTTTTTTTATTGGGCTCATAAATTCTTGGAAATATTTTTTTAGATCCGAGTCAGGGACAAGTTATCGAAAACTACAAAAAAATCGGGAATTGATCCGCTTTTTATTTGAACTATTTGATGATCTGTTTTTGATCTTTTATAAAAATTTTGAGCTGTTTTTGTGACCTGTTTGGACCTCAAAAAATTCAATTCCTTTCTGTCTCGACTTTGCCTCGGCCAACAATTACATGTGATCTGAGACATTTCTTACTTTACTTTCGTAGGTATGTAATATAAGGTAAATGTCCCAATACCGGAACGACAAAGGGTATATGACTGATTTTTATTGTTTTAAAAATTTTCGAATAAATTATAAACCAAAATAATTTACATCATATAGAATAGACATTTCCCAATGCAAAAATAATCAAATTAGTTCATTTTTCTTAAATTTAATATAAAAAAAAAATTTTTTTCTATGACATCCAAAAGACCCCATACCGGAACGCTGAAATAGCCTTGTCCCAATACAGGAATTCGGTTGTCCTAATACTGGAACAGTAAATAAAATAAGTTATTTTTTGCATTTATTCATGGTGAAAATATTAATAATTATTAAATAATATTAATGTAAAACGAGTATGATTGTAGCAGACATCAGAGAACTTTAAAATTATAAATAAATAAGATAAATAATTAAAAAAATAATATTTACAAAAAAAGCACTATTAATTTCAAAATTTTTTGAATTCGCATTATTTAAAATTTTATATTATTAATTATTTACTCGATTCATTAATAATTTTAAATTTGTCTGATGTCTGCTATATCACACCCATAATGTAAAATGTATTTAAAATTTAAAAATGATTGAATATTCAATGAAAATAAATATTTTTAACTAAAGAATAGAAAGAAGATAAATCATTTGAGGTTATACTAGAAAAATAATTTAAAAAAAAAACTAAAAACAAAAATTTATTTTTTATGATTTAAATTAGAGTTTATCTATACTTAATCTATTTTTTATAACAATCATACACACTGCATTAAATATTAGGGCTCCAGTAATAATTAATATTGTACTTGATTTAGCCAGTCAATAAAACTCACCGTTAATGTCTATCGATAACATTAATATGATTGGCTGTTCCGGTACTGGGCACAAGTTCATTTTGGTGTACCAATAGACGAACAGTAAAATTAATATAATAATACTATTTTTTTCATATTTTTAATATGTTATCTTGAATTTTATGTCATTCAAGATGCATATACAAAAAAAAGATTATTGAAAAGTAATTCTATGCATTTTCTATAAGCTTAAGACCATTGACTGATTTCTTAGCAAAACCATTAAGAGACATGAAAAAGTCATGAATCCGAGACTATTGCTCTAATTAACATTTTTTTTTCCATATTTTAAATATTTTCTAAAATCTATTTTATATTTTATTTTTTAACTGAAAGATTAAGGTTTCAAATAAAGAAAGTTTTATTTAGTTTCATCGCGTACGAGTTGAAATATAATATAATGATTATCAAATCGTTCCGGTATTGGGTCTTGTTCCAGTATTGGGACATTTACCTTACTATAACTTCCTGCTAAGAAAATTGCAAATTTTCAAAAATTCGGGAAATTATTGATTTCACCCTGATTTGTGAAAATCGAAATTCCAACAGATGTCGACGTTTTGAGGTTCTAGGAAGCTATTCTGACTTAATTCAAGATGATGCCCGAATGTATGTATGTATGTACGTACGTATGTAAATATTTTGTAACTTTTGTACGGATGAACCGATTTTTTTTTTATATTTCGAAAGTACAGTATTTCAAAAATATACTGTTAAAATATGGTGATGATATTCTCAGTATTTCATGTTCTAAAAGTCCAACTTGTCCCTCAAATACCTCACGGAGTATTCTGAGGTTCGAACTGGAATTTGTTTTTTGACTCAGGTGAACTCGGAAAAATTTTAGTATAGAAATTTAAAAAGAAACTAAAAATTATAGTAAAAAAAAGTTTGTTTTTGTCTTAAAAACAAAGAACATAGACCAATAATTATCACAAAAAAGTCTGTTTTTAATCTGAAAGCGATTAAAAACCGATCAAATATAAAACGAAATTAAGTCTGATATTGGCTTGGATAAGAAATAGTACGGGCAAAAACAGAGTAAACTCCTCTATAAAATAAATACAATTTATAAACTTGAATTAAAGAAAAAAAATTTGAATTAATCATTTATTTTAAGACAGATTTAATCAGAAAAAAAATTTTCTTCTACAGCAATTAGAAATTTTGTTTATTTACTTCAAACGGAAGTCAAAAGAAGAAGACTCTCCGTATTTGAATCTACAAAAATCCATTATTACCTCAGCGCGCCGTTTTGTCGGCCCTTCCCCTTTATATAATATCAGGTATCAAAAATAGAAAATAGTTAAAATTAAAATTCGATTCCTCGTTCTACTCTTCTAGTTTTTTTTATCTTGATAATTAAGTAGTCTTAAAATATATATCTTTAAATACTGATGAGTAATTTTTATAAAAACAAATTTTTTTTAAATATTATTGATAAATATTAGAATTGTAAATGAGCACCGGAATCCAATTAGTCGAAATAATGATAATAAATATCAATCTCTGATAATTTTATCACGCATATTTTCGTAGATTACCAAAACAAAAATTTTTTTTTTCAAAGTAATTAACGTCAAATAATTTAAATATAAAACTCACAGTTAAATTTTGCTTGCACCTTAACTAGAGTGAATTAATAAATTACATGAAGAAAATAATGTAGTAAAATTTACTAAAAAATATGAGAATAATTACTAAATTTGGATAGTAATCTTGAACCATTATGATTTATATGAAAAATCCATAAACAGATAAGCATATTTTACAACTCATTTAGTCATTTCTCATACATTGGTTATGGAATATCTCCTGTACTGCATGTAAATTTTTAGTTATATTTAGTAAATTTTACTGTGCCTGTTTAGTAAATTTTACTATATTAGAATGGAAAAAAATAAAATAAAATTTTTCTTAGCTTTTAACTATTTATTATTATTGCTATCATTTTGATTATTACTGTTATTAATGTGATCTGTATTGGTGTTGGTGTCGATTTTTGTTTTTTAAAAAATCACTTGTTCCAACCGAGATTCGAACCCTGATCTCCCGCGCGCGAGTCCTTTCCTATGTCTGACGGCCCGATGTCTCCTTTAGACAAAAGTTTCAGAACTTGTAATACATATTTGTCTATGCTATCCCCACCAACTTTTAATTTTATCTATACACAGTAGAATTTACTATACAGATAGTAAAAAAATATAATCGTGTTAGCAAAAAATACATTGTGTAGTAATTTTTAATATTCTGTCTAGTAACAAATCCTACATTGTATTACAAAATTTATTTTCTTAAATTTGTATTTATTAATAGCATAGTAAAATTTACTATATAAATAGTAAAAAATATAATGGTCTTAGCAAAAAATACATTACGCATAGTAATCTTTAATATCTTATGTAATTATTACCAACTAGTAAATTTTACAAAACGTTTAGTAATAATTACAATGCGTAATGTATTTTTTCATATCTGTTAGTAAATTTTACTATAGTATTGTAATTTTTACCATACTTTTTACTCCGTGTACTGTAATTATTACATTTTGATATCACGATTAGCTTGAAATTTTTTTTTTAAATCCATCATCACAATTTTTACAAATAATCTAATTCCCCCCTCTCCCCACTACTTTCTTAGTCCCACCGCCTATTAATTTTTCTACAAAAATTTGACCTAATAAAAACTTTCTTTTTGTTTTCAGACACCAATTTCTCTTGCCACAATGACTGATCTCAATATAACTATGAATACTTATTAGTAAGTAAAAAAAAAAAAGGAAAAGAAAAGTTGACTAAATTTGTATTTTTTTTTTTTTTTTTTTCAGATAAAAAAAATAATAATGAATCTATGGGTGATAAAAATAAAAAAAATAGTTAGATGACAAGTAAATTGAATGAATATTTACTTAAATAAATTTAAATGTCGCAAGAGCAGATAAAAAAAAAATAATCAAAAAATGATTGTCACTTATTATGATAATTATTTAATTATATTTTGATAATTAGCTTGTGATTACAACTGATATTAAGTTATTAAGTGAATAATGATTAAATATACATATGTACATATTTAGTTGAATGTAAATGATTAAATTTGAAAGCTAACGAATTTACTTAGAAAAGAAAAAAAAAAGATGGAATGTCTATCTTGTGTTAAATTACTACGTTTACCTGAACGTAAACGGAAATTAAAAGTTGATGATGACTTGGAGACTGTAATTGAACGTACAGAGAGATGGAGAAGTATTTATGTCATATATTTTACTATGTTTTTAATGTCACTAGCATTCAGTATTGTTTTAACTGGAGTTTGGCCATATTTAGATAAGGTAATTATTATTTTCTGTTTTTTAATATTTGAGGAAAGTCGGGTAAAATGAGACAGTATAAGAAGTAGGTAATTGGGGTAAAATGGGGTGGCTAGTAATTTTTTCTTTGTCTAAGGTACGAAGAGTCGAAACGATTTTTGATTTAAAGAAAATTGGGACACTTAAAAAATATCAATCCTTGGGACAAAGTGGGACATTTTCATTATTTTTCTTCAGTATTCCGTATGAAAAGACAATATATGGTTAAAATATATGAAATCATATATGTTTGCAACAAAAAATATATGATATATTATATTGTATATTATAAACAATCATATAGAGATTTTCTGATTTAGTATAAAATTAAATACAGTAGTAAATATATGTAACTTATATGATTTTTATATTAAGCCATATATACATTAACATTTACCTTATAATATATAGTATTGATATATTTCCTTTTATATTCAAAAAATATAAAATTTTTATATGAAATGAAATATATGGTAGCATATAATTTATATCATATATGGCATCATATATTTTCTTTGTTATATTTAATCATATATTTTATTCGGTTTATGTATATGTATATGAGTATATTATATATTCGCTTCAAATTAACTAATTTCGAGAATTTTATCTGCAATTTAAAGAGTATATTAAAATTTAGATCTAATTTAATTGGAGTGGGTCATACTAATAAGAAACTTTTTTTTTCAATACACAATATAAATATATGATTTTATATATGATCCGTATATATTCTTCGTATCTGATAGAAGTATATATTTTTATGTATGATAAAAATATAGTTTTTGTATACCCGGGAAAAAATGATCAGACCTGATCAGGCATGATCAGCGAGTTCAGGTCTGATCAGGTATGTTCATGTCTGTTCATGGCCATCCAGGAAAAAAATTATATATAAAAAATGACCCTATATAATTATATATAATTATGTATAACTACATTATATTATATATAATTATTGCTATAAAAGTAAAAAAAAAAATGAAAAATTCGGGCGTGTGCGGGATTTGAACCGTGGACCTTGCGACCGAAAGTTTAACACGCTACCCACTGACCTAAGGGATTTAGTTGAAAATTATGTTTCGTATGAATTTTAAGTAATAAAAATTTTATGTGTGTTAGATTCTTGGTGAACAAAATTTTATATCTATGAGCAGACATGAACAGGCATGATCAGGCCTGAGCGTGTTCAACGTTTCAGACATGATCAGGTATGATCAGGCCTGAGTGTATTTAATGCTTCAGACATAATCAGACCCGAACAGGCATGATCAGGTATGATCAGGCCTGAGTGTATTTAACGATTCAGACATGAACAGGCATGAACAGGCATTATCAGGCCTGAGTGTATTTAACGCTTCAGACATGACCAGACATGAACAGGCATGATCAGGTATGATCAGGCCTGAGTGTATTTAACGCTTCAGACATGACCAGACATGAACAGGCATGATCAGGCCTGATCATGTCTGACTTCAGGCCTGTTATACATGAACAGGCATGATCAGGTCTGATCATTTTTTCCCGGGTATGACATGAATATATATTTTCATATATGATAAAAATACATTTTTTGTATATAATTGACACATATATTTTATATATGCTAAACATATACGGGCTCATATATGATGAATATTGTATTTTTTAATATAAAAAAAAAAATATGTCAGAAAATATAGTCAAATTCGCCACATTTATATTCTGATATTTATCATATATTTTTACATATATATTATTTTCATATGGGTAGATTGGGACATTGAAAAAATGAGTAGTTTTCGGAGAAAAATAAAACGACGTAAATCGGGACATTGTAGAATATTAGTATTTGAGACAGATGGGGACATCTAAAAGTTAGTGTTTAAAAAAAATTTTTATATTTTTTAGTTAGATCCTAGTGTAAAAAAAGAATTTATTGGATATGTAGTAGCAGCAAATCCGTTTGGTCAGATGTTATTTTCACCAGTGATTGGTTGGTGGGGAAATAAACGAGGATCTGTAAGGTTACCATTATTATTAACATTAGCACTATTTGTTATTGCATCAGTTATTTATAGTACACTGGAAATAATTCCTGGAGACAAAAAAACCTGGATGGTTGCTGCCCGTTTTATAGTCGGTGTCAGTTCAGGTAAAAAAAAATCATGTAATTTTTAGAAGTATAAAATTTTGATTCATTTTTAGAAGGCTGTAACTTCTAAACTATCAAGTTTAGAGTAATTTTTAAAGATAACTAATTTGTAGAAAATTAAATTCCCTACGAAATTGAAAGAATTGAAAATTTTGATAAATTTATTTGTTTAAAAGTTATAGCGTTTGAAAAACAGAAACTTCTATTATTAATTTCTGATTTAAAATTTTCGACTTCTAAACTTCGAAATCGATGTAACTCATTAACTGTCGATCCTATCGAATTTTATAAAGAGACCAATTTTGTAGAAAATCGAATTTCCTACAAATGCTGTCTGATTAAAAATTTTGATATACGCAATTCTTAGTAAGTTATAGCGCGTGAGAAATAAATATTTTCATTAAAGGAGGAATTTATTATAAATAAATTTTTTTTTTGAACAGCAAATATTGCGGTAGCGCGATCATATCTGTCAGCAGCAACGAAATTATCCGAAAGAACAAAAGCCGTATCAATGGTCTCATTAGCTCAGGTAATTAATACTATTTTCTACTGGTAGTAAGTTTGGAAAATTAATTAAAATTAATTTCAGGTATTAGGATTTGTAGTCGGTCCAGGTTTACAAGCAGCAGTAACTCCATTGGGCGATGCAGGATTCAATATTTTCGGACTACCTTTCAATATGTACACAATGGCTGGTTGGATAAACGTATTTTTCGGATTATTAAATTTCATTTTTATATTACCATGGAATTTTAAAGAACACAAAATAGCTGCTCGCGAAGCTATGAGAGATCAAGGAAAATCTTCTGGTAATTAAAAAAAAAAATTATTTTAATAAATTTATTTTAAATACTGAAGATCGAAGCAAAATGCAACATTAATGAAAAAAAAAAAAAAAAAAAAAAAGAATAGCTACAGTTTACAGAGAGCAAAATAAATGGGGCAAATTGGTCAGTCTGAACATTGCGATCAATTGAAAATTTTGCACACCTCGAACGCGAAGCGAAGAGGTTGTGCTTTATAAAGGGCTTGTCAAGGTCACGCGATTTTTTTCGCATTGAACTGTATATATTATTTTCATATCACACTTACACGTTATAAAAAGCACATTAATCTAAAGAGGAAACACTAATTAATAAGACTGATACTTTCATTAAGTAGCCCGATACATATTATAATAAAAAAAAGTTCAATAAAAAATATGTATCGTGAACGTCAGTTAATCTGTAGCCCAAAAAAATTCTGTGGCACGGATATCTCGTAAACGGCTTGACAAAATGACTTTATTTTTTTTTCACTGTCTTCAGAATTATGCATAGAAGGTCCTTTTCGAAAATCACTACTGTAGTCCTTCTCGTTTTTTTTATAATAAATAATTTCTGTTAAAACCGGCACCATGTAAACAAACACTCATTGCAGCCATTTTTTTATTTTATCGGGAATGTTTTTTTTATCATCGAACTTTGCTGATATCATAAAGTTCTACTTTACCATCAGATAATTTTTTTTTATTGCCAACTATCATAGAATTAACTAAATTAAAAAAAAGACGATTTTCTTGCTAGATGTTTATTAAAAAATTTTGTAATGAAAAATGAAAAAATTTGGAAAATCAAAAAGTGCACGTCTCGAACGCTCATATTACAATAAAAAAAAAATACATTATTAATATTTTTTTTAATTACAAAATTTTTTGTCAAACATCTCATTCGTGATTTTCTTTTAATTTAGTTAACTGGATAATAGTTGACAAGTTAATTTCTCGCGACATAATAAAAAAAAACACACAATTATCTGATGGTAAAGTGGAACATTATTGTATCAGCAAAGTTTGATGATAATCATATTTTATAATGATATTAGTAATAGATCTTTATGCCTACTTATATTTGTGGGGGGAAAAATGGCGGATTAAGCAGAAGTAAACATAATCAGTTTTCAGTTTTTAATTGATAATAAATGAACGAGAAGGACTACAGTATTGATATTTAACAGGCTCCTATTCTACTAAAATCTGAAGCTATTGAAAAAAAATTGGACTAATTAACTGAGTTTTTCGAGAGATATCTTGCTCACACACGAACATCCCAATTGACGTCCAACTAACCTTATTTTAAATAATTTTTTTCTTATTATAGTGTAGCTAAATAAAATTTTTAATTAAATCCAATTTATTCTTTACAATTTTTTCAAGACATTAGTATACTTTTTTTTCCATAGAGGTGATTTATAAAACTACTAGAAATCATTAAAGCTAGGAAAATCCGGGTTTCCCGACAAGTCGATTATAGAGCACAACCTCTCCCGCTATCGCGTTCGAGGCGTGCAATTAATAATTTATATATTTTATTGGAACATCAACGTTCGAGGTGTGCACTTTTGAAATTTTTAAACTTTTTTTTTTTTTTCTGAAAACGTACTAAAAATTTATAAAAAAAATAATTTTTTCTACCTGAAAAATAGTTTTTTTTTTGCCCCGGGCTTCATTAAATTCCGGAATCATATTAATGTTGCTCTATAAAGAATAAATTTATCAACACATATTTAATGTAAGACATTGAGTAGTAAATGAATAAAAAAATTAAGTGAAGCTTTTAATTTTAATTTCAACAACTCGATTTATTTTTTAATTTTTTTTTTTTAATAGAAAAAGAAGCATGGAAATCAATAAAACCAGATTATGTAGCAGCTTGGACATTAATTTCTGCTTTTATAATATTAGTTTTTAATTTTGTGTTATTAGAAACGTACGTAAAAATCAACTTAGCAGACACTTAATAAAATAATTAATGAATTAAGATAATAAAATAAATAATTTATTTTTTATGTTAATAGTCTTGGCACTCCGCTGACAATGGATCAATTTGCATGGACTAAAAAAGAGTCACTTTATTACATGGGAATAGTAATGAGTGTTGGTGCCGTAATAGCTTGTGTTGTTTTTGTGATTATTGAACCTCTGTGCAAAAGGTAAACGATTGCAATATTTATGAGTATTTGAATATTTATGACTATAAGTAATACTTTGTATGAATAAAGTAATAGAACCCCGAAAATGAACGGTATCTTAGATAGATAACTTGTGCCATCGAGTACAATATTCGTGTTCAAGGTTTGATAATATTGGCGCCTGCGAGTGTTATCAATCGGATAAGAATATTATCCTCGATGGCGCTAGTTGCCTATTATGATGAACTACACGGAAAAAAAATTTCCAGTTAAATTTACGAGAGGGAAGAGATGCTGCAGTTGTAACAAAAAATTTTATTTTTTCGATTCCATTTGTTTTTTTTAAGATAGTAAACTTAAAAACTGTCAGAAAGTTAGCTGATAGTATCTTTTATGTGACTGACTTGGTTAATTAGTAAAAAGTCTAGTTAACTTATTAAAAAATCAATTTATTTAACTAAAGTTAGGGACCAAGATGGCGGCGCATGGGCTGCAGTTGTAACACAGTGCAGGGCAGTTGTAACACGGAACGAAATAGATATTTTTCACCAAATTGCTTTTATTATTCAGTCTTAATACATACTATTATACTTAATTAACTCTTAAAGTCAAGTATTTAAACTTAAAGTAGCTCATATATTTGTATCTTTAATATGAATTATTAAACATTTATAAATATTAAAACTACACTATCCCAGAGTAGATTTGTCGCGCATCCAGTTTGCGCAGGTCCCATACACGACTCTGAGTGTTACAATTGCTACTCGTTCAAGTGTTACAATTGACTCTCACGCAGAATTGTTAATAAAAATCTAATTACAATAACAAAAATCAGTAAATTGATGTAAAATTCGATTATACAATACTCTTGATATGTCCCTTAAAGTATGAATACAAGTCTCACATCATAACATTTGAAAACAAATTTGTTATGAAAAAAATAGTGAAGTGTAGACAAAAAAAAGTTTTCACGCGTATTTTCAACAATTTTCAATATTATAATATCGGAATTTGTACAAATGCATTGGTAACTATTAATTATTGTTTATTGCAGATTCGATGAAAGGCGAGTCATGTTATGGGGTGGATTTTTGTTCATGGTAGTTGGACGAATTATTTGCATACCATGGGGTAATACTGATCCACCACTTATTGCTGAAAGAGAATGTAATTATCTCAGTTGATTAATATTCATTAGATAATAATAGTTGTGTTCGACTTTATTAGAAACAAATATGTGGTGGTTTGAATAAATATTCCGGACGAAGATACGGCAAAAATGACAGGAAACAACTTGACTGGAAATTTAATTTTCTACGAAAAAGTACTTATTGAGTTTTTACATAAATCGAATAGTTTAGCCACACGGAGAAAAAAGTGTAGTAAAAATTACAATACTATAGTGAAATTTACTAACAGATATGAAAAAATACATTCCGCATTGTAATTATTACTAAACGTTTTATAAAATTTACTAGTTGGTAATAATTACATAATAAGATATTAAAGATTACTATGCGTAATGTATTTTTTGCTAAGACGATTATATTTTTTACTATTTATATAGTAAATTTTACTATGCTATTAATAAATACAAATTTAAGAAAATAAATTTTGTAATACAATATAGGATTTGTTACTATACAGAATATTAAAAATTACTACACAATGTATTTTTTGCTAACACGATTATATTTTTTTACTATTTGTATAGTAAATTCTACTGTGTATAGATAAAATTAAAAGTTGGTGGGGATAGCATATACAAATATGTATTACAAGTTCTGAAACTTTTGTCCAAAGGAGACATCGGGCCGTCAGACATAGGAAAGGACTCGCGCGCGGGAGATCAGGGTTCGAATCTCGGTTGGAACAAGTGATTTTTTAAAAAACAAAAATCGACACCAACACCGATACAGATGACATAATTAACAATAATAATCAAAATGATAGCAATAATAATAAATAGTTAAAAGCTAATAAAAATTTTATTTTATTTTTTTCCATTCTAATATAGTAAAATTTACTAAACAGGGATAGTAAAAATTACTAAATATAACTAAAAATTAACATGCAATATAGGAAATATTCCATAACCAATGTATGAGAAATGACTAAACGAGTTGTAAAATATGCTTATCTGTTTATAGATTTTTCATATAAATCATAACGGTTCAAGATTACTATCCAAATTTAGTAATTATTCTCATATTTTTTAGTAAAATTTACTATATCTTTTCTCCGTGTACAACTCAAATGCCAAGTACTCAAAAAAATTATTAGGATCATTTTTCGTAAATTATATAGTTTTGTCAGAATTTCGGTTTAAAGTACTCGATCTCTTTTATTCAAAGGATATCGATGCATTCCTAGCGGATCCAACTTACGGTAGTTTACTGAATTTTTCTGTCATTTATGGTGATGTACAGTAATATACAGTATCATGCGGTAAAATACGTTAATTCACCGTAATTTGCAGTATTTTTTCCGTATGTACCGTATGTTTATTTATTCTCAGTCTATAGGGAAAGGGGTGGGGGGCAAAATGGGCCCCATAAGAAATGAGGGCTTCTATGTGATATAAATTTCAGCCCATTTTGTGCCACCCTCCTCTAATAGGAAGATCGCAAATTTCGGTATTTTACCGTAAAGTATTGTGATTCTTCTGAATACCAAAATTAAGGTAATCACCACAATTTATTGTAAAATACCGGATTTGTTCTGAATTCCATAAATTTTGCAATTACCCCGATTCTTCGAATACCGTAATTTACGGTGATTACCGTAATTCGTATCCATTAAAGGTGAAACTTATGATTGATCATAATAATGATAATTATTTATATTAAATTACAGTGATAACAAATGCGAGCCTGTCACCGAATGCAACAGAAATAGTAGGGTGCCCAAGCGATCAAGAATGGTGCCGCTACACACCAGCAATGACGATAACTCAATTTATAATTGGCTATGGCTTCACAACCATCGGCTACCCAGTCGGTGTCACTTTAGTACAGACGATATTCTCAAAAGTCCTAGGGCCTCGGCCACAAGGTCTCTGGATGGGCATTATGACCGGTGCGGGATGTGCAGCACGTGTTCTAGGTCCCGTCTTCGTTGGCTTCATTTACACTCGCTGGGGCACTTATCACACATTTGGTATTACTGGAATGACTTTGATAATCGCCATGATCTGGTTACAAATCGTCAACAAACGATTGATCACTAAGACGAGCTATCAAGGAGTAGCAGTATCTCCAGAAGCCGAGAGTCCTAAGGAGGTCGAAATGCAGGCCATGGCGGGAAATACGTCGGAGCGCCATCTGTTTGACAAGCCGGGTAGTTTAAATGATGGGAGCGTTCAAAATGGAGGAGTGAAAGATGAATTGAAAGCATTCATCAGCGATAAAAATGATAATGACTGAGTTGGTGTGTAAATAAATAAATTTTATAGAGATTATGTTTTGAAGTGCAATTGATTTTGTTAATTGAAGATGAGTTTATTTTATATACCGTGAAATTTTGACTGAATTTAATAAATATTTTTATTAACAAATTTCTTCGTTTTTTTTTTGCATGTGAAAGATAAAAATTTATTTTCTACCTTAAATTTTTTGCTTAGCCGATATATTAGCAAATGCAGATATACAAAATTTCAAATGATCGTATATGATAATTGTTCACATATGATCATATGTGGCTATATAGAAACACATGTGGTTATATATGAGCACATATGGAGATATGAAATTATATGCATGATTCTGTATGATCTTATATGATCAATACTAGGCACATGTGATCATATGTAACTATATAGAAACACATGTGGTTATATATGAGAATATATGGAGATATGAAATTATATGCATGATTCTGTATGATCTTATATGATCAATACTAGGCACATGTGATCATATGTGACTATATAGAAACACATGTGGTTATATCTGAGCACATGTGGAGATATGAAATCATATCCATGATTCCGTATGATCTTATATGATCAATACTAGGCACATATGATCATATGTGACTATATAGAAACACATGTGGTTATATATGAGCATATATGCAGATATGAAATTATATGCATGATTCTGTATGATCTTATATGATCAATACTAGGCACATGTGATCATATGTGACTATATAGAAACACATGTGGTTATATCTGAGCACATATGGAGATATGAAATCATATGCATGATTCTGTATGATCTTATATGATCAATACTAGGCACATGTGATCATATGTGACTATATAGAAACACATGTGGTTATATATGAGCATATATGGAGATATGAAATCATATGCATGATTCTGTATGATCTTATATGATCAATACTAGGCACATGTGATCATATGTGACTATATAGAAACACATGTGGTTATATATGAGCATATATGGAGATATGAAATCATATGCATGATTCTGTATGATCTTATATGATCAATACTAGGCACATGTGATCATATGTGACTATATAGAAACACATGTGGTTATATATGAGAATATATGGACATATGAAATTATATGCATGATTCTGTATGATCTTATATGATCAATACTAGGCACATGTGATCATATGTACTATATAGAAACACATATGGTTATATATGAGCGTACATAGACGTACATGATCGTATACGTGATCATGTATGATCATATATGATTACAATCATGCACATGTGATCATATGCGGCTGGATGAGAGCATGTATGGTAATATATGAGCATATATGAAAGCACCTTATCATACAGAGAATATATATGATTAGTAATTACAATCAGACATATATGATCATATGTGGGAGAAGAGTATGCATATGGTTCTATATGAGCATACATGAACACATACGTAATCATACCATATATATAATTCTGAATGACCAGATATGATTGCAAACAGGCACATGTAATCATATATGGTTACAAATAGGCATATATGGTTACCTATGGGCATATAAGGATGTACGTGATCGTATAAATGGTTATGCCTGCCCTATATTTATGACCATATATAATTATAGAGCTATTTTTTATCTGATCATACAGTAGTATTCACATTTGGTCATATGTGAATATTTTTTCCTTACTTTCTAAGGATCATAAATTTTTAAAAATAAATAATTTTCAATTTTTATTAAAATTTCTAATTTTTTTATTCTTCGAATTTTTCGTAATTCTAAATATAAAATTAAATAATTCCAATATCATTAAAAGTCTATATAAAATTTCCAAAAATCCTTTCTGGCTTTGAATCCTCTTCTTTTGAGTACATTGACGACCCAGTCGGAAAAAAAAATATTTTTTGAAAAACTAGGTGGCTCTTAAGTAAATTTAGAGATTACAAGGACGATAAAAACTAAATAAACAGGATGATGGTATCAGCATTGCTATTTCATTTTCGTTGTCTCGCACAGTTACCTTACCAATAGAAAAAGTCTCTCCTCAAGTGTGAAGACACGCATGGTCCGTTCATAATAACATCCGTTGTTTCATTTTTTATTTGTTATTATTACTAACCCATACTCTTATCGTTGAGATCCTGCATCCTTCATCATATTTTTTAGACATCTCTTCATATTTCAATCTCCGTACCTCCTTTATTACTAACAATGAATCATGTCTCAATACAATTTTATGTTAAATACAATTTCGTAAAAAATTTAATTTCTCGCATAATTTATCGAGTTTCATTTTAATGAACTTTACCATTTAAAAGTCCTCGTATTTTGAAAATAATTAGAAGCGGGAGGGGGTGGGGTGGGTCCTATATTGTAATTTCTGAAAATGTGGTACCACTATGGACAAAATTTAGTATGTACATGATATTACTTAATAAGTACAGTAAGAATATATAAAAGGCTTAATTTACAATATTTTTGATGGTAATTGCGGATCAAGTGCGGAATTAGTAGGGATTGGTAGAGTTCATGAGTGACGGATCCGCAGTGAATGCGAATAAAATCTAGATCAGGTGAAAAATTAATGCGGTGTTGATATGAAGTGACTTCGAATCAGGCATGGAGTACTTTTTTATTGTGCGGATCTATTGCGGATCTAATGCGGCATGGATGAATATTTAAGGCGGCTTTAATGCGGATCAAATGCAAAGTGATTGTAAATCCAATGCAGAGTAGGCTGGGAGTAAAGCTAAGGCGAAGGTAGTGCGGATCCTATATGGAGTGAATTGTGATCATGTGCGGATTGAATGCGGATCAGGTGCGGCATGAGTGTATATTCAACGCGAAATCAATGAGGGAGAATGCAGATCTAATACGGGATGGATTTAGATTTGATTTGTGTAGATCTGATGCGGATCAACTTGGGATGGCCGTAATGTTAAGTCGGAGTCTATGCGGAGTACTTGCGGATCTGGTGCGGATTATATGCGGATCTGACGTAGACTAAGTCCAAATTAAATAAGGATCTAGTGAAGAGTGGATGATTTTTAATATTTTTAATCCCTTATATGTAACACTTAACCTTAAAGACAGTTTTATTCTTATTGTTCATAGAAAAAATACCTTTTTGACGTAAAATACAAAAAGTAAAAATAAGCGGAGTAAATCGTTAAACTTGAAGGTTAGGTCTCAAGTTTTGACATTTCTACAAAATCTTTCGCTATAGTTGTGATCGCTATCATTGACTGAAAGAAATAACTCCAAGTAGGGAAAGGGGGGCAAAATGGGTCCCTTAAGAAATAAAGAGTTATGTAATATCAATGTCAGCCCATTTTGCCCCCAGGAGGCGATTTCGCCCCACTCTCCCCTACTAGGGGAAAGGGGGAAAATGGGCCCCTCAAATTTTGGGGCCCATCCCCCTCCCCCTTCCCTACACTCTTATAGATAGCCATAGGAAATAATTTTTTTCCAAATTACAATTATAAAACTGACTGAAACAAATGAAGAATAATAGAGTGAAATTCGACTTTTTTTTTTATAAATTCTAAAATTCTGGAAAAAGCAAAATATCAAAATTACTCGTAAATCGAAATTTTTTTTTAATATAATAACGGAAGAACATTAAAATCTATTAATTGCTAAAAAAATGATGTTGATCGTAAAAAAATTGACAAAAATTAAAAAATAATAATTAGTAGTACAGTACTACCTTAATAAGTTACGACGATTTGGGACCGTCGTAATAGTTCAAGGGGCAATAAAAGTATGTCTCGATTGACCTGGAGCTAGGAAGGGTATTTAGGTGTGAGGGATCGTTAGTGTCTGTAAATCCAGGCAAAAAAATTTATTAGTAACATTTAATTTTTCATCTCTCGAAATCAATATAAATGATTATTATTTAATTTTACTTGCAATAATGAGTCAAATAAATTTTTTCTTAAATAAATAAATTTTTAACGATTGTTTTATTAGAAAAAAAATAATGATTAAGTAAATAATATTAGAAATTTTAAATATTCATTTGTTTTATGATTAATATTAAATCTGATATTAATTTAAAACTTAAGTAACGGCTGGATGGGTTATCTTAAAGTCTAATAAACTAAATTAACTCAAAATTTATCGATTGTATATTTTTTACAATTTTTGCATGTCCACATTACCCCTCAAAATCTCATGAAATGATCAGCTACTTTATAAAATACAATAAACATACTCTCACACACACACTATGAAACTGAAATGTAATATGAGGGTCTCAGGTAGTTCGAAAATTTTTTTTGGTGGTTTAGGGTTAAGCACGGGTTGTAAAAATGAGAAAATTCGTAATAGTGTAAGGTCGTAACTTACTAAGGTAGTACTGTATGATGTATTTTTTCCCACCTAAAACTTATTCCATTCAATGAGTTTTTACACAAAAAAAAAAAAAATAAAAATAAAATAACAATAATAATAATAAGTTAAGTGTTTAGTGATTATATTATGATAAATAAATAATTTGTAAAATTATGAATAATAAACAATAAAATAAATTAAATTATAAAGACCTTAAATTAAATTATTTAACACCTACACTCACCAATCTCTTGTTCAAAGTAAGGACTTACCGCAATATCCTCAAGTTTCCAAGTACACAGTAAAGTGCTGACTCTTGAAAGAGCAAGTGCTCGTGTATTACATACCTATTAACTTATATACACTTGCTCTTTACTGTTTATTACTTTCTCAATTAATTACTACGGCTTGCAAACAATCGAACAAAAGTGTCTTGTTTACGATTTAATACAACTTCATTCGTTCTGTTTGTAATTAGTGCAATGAATATTAAATTAATTATTATTTTAGTTATTTATAGTGAGTATTTAATAATTAAGAGATACGATAATTTTAGGGGGTAATTTGGTGACATTGAGTATTCATCTAGGAACAAATTTTGTTGACTATTTAAGTGGGAAAATAATATATTGAACAATTAATTGTGACTGTGTCAATTTAAAAAAAAATATTCTAATACGAATATTAGAGTGACCCCCGAAAAACTGCTTTTTTCAAATTTTATATAAAATTTTTTTGGATTATTGTTTTAAAAATCATCTCCAAAAATTAGCTGAACGATAAATTTTTAAGGGTTCGCTCAAAAATTTCGAAAATTCCAAAAATGTCGAAACTACTAGTTCAGAAATTGTTTTGGATTTTCAAAATTTGTGAGCGACCTCTTAGAAATATTTTATTGAGCTGATGTTAGGAGAGGGATTTTGTCGGAATTGTGACACTTTTTTTTTAGGGAATTTATTTATTTATTTATTTAAGAAAAAAAAATTTTTAGGTTTCGATTCAATTTTCGGAGGAGGAATTGACGTTGAAAAAAAAATTAGAAAATTGAGAGGAGATTTAGGTGAATATGGAGATTGTGATGATGAAGAGGAAGAAAGTATTGTGAGGATTAAGTGGGAAGGAAATGGTAATTTTGGTAAAAGATTTACTGTCTCTAGTGAAATTAGTTCCGCTGAATCAGAGGTTCCATTACCGATACTAGAACCGCCGTTTCATTATTATTCGTCGTCGATAAATGATTTTGAGCGGGAAGGTCCTAAGAGTGCAAGGGGTGGATTCCAAATGAATTTCAAGGGAGGAAATTATAGTGAAAGTGGTGGAAAATTAAGGATTTACGAAATTACTACGGGAGTGTCATTGAGTGCAGACGAAGGCAGTGTACTGAGGGGAAATAAAGAAGAGGATTTGAGAGGAATTCAGGATGGGAATGAGGAAAGTAGAAAATTTGGTGACAAGAAAAACGAAAATTTTGGAAAATGGGAAAGTGATACTAGTTTCAAAAACTTCGAGGAGAGGAAAAATGTTGAAAAACCGGAAAATGAAGAAAATTTTAATTCATGGAAAAGTAATGGAAATTTTGGAAAAGTGGAAAATGAAGAAAATTCTGGTAACTGGAGAAACGATGAAAATTTTGGGAAAAGAAAAAATGAAGGGAATTTTAGAAAATGGAAAAATAATGAAAATTTCGAGAAAGTGGAAAATGTAGAACATTTTGGGAAATGGCTAAGTGATGAAAGATTTGGAAATAATGAAAATTTTGAAAAATTGGAAAATTATCGTAAAGAAAACAACAATAGTTATTTTGGTAAATCGGAAAACTATGAAAATTTGAAAAACGAAGATACTAAAAATAATTTTGGAAAATTAGGAAATGAAGATACAAGAAAAAATAACATTAGTGCAAATATTGAAAAAGTGGAAAATAGAAGTAATTTTGGAAAATGGGAAAGTCAAAATGCTGAATACAATGGAAACAATAAAAATTTTGAAGAAGTCAACAGTCAAAATTCTGGGCAATTTTATGATAGTCCTGAGAAATTCGGGAATCATAAAAACTTTGGAAATAAAGAAAATTTTGGAACATGGGATAGCAATAAAAGGTTAAATTACGATAAGAAAATTAGAAATGATGAAAATGTAGGAAAAACAGAAAAACCATTTTTTGGAAATTTTCAAAATGAAAATTATTTTGGAAAATGGGAAAACGACAATAAATTTGTCAGAAATGAAAATTTTGGAGATTTCCAAGACGATGGAAATTTAAGAAAGTTTAAAAATAATCCGGATTTAAAAGTATTAAGAATTGATGAAAATCCAAAAAATTTTCCAAATAATGACGATTATAAACCGTTCCAAAATTTTAGAAATTTCGGAACTGGTCAAAGTTTAAAAGTATTGAAAATTGATGAAAATTCGCGAAATTTCGAAAGTAATGAAAATTTCAAACGGACCCAAAATAATAAAAACTTTGGAAATGGTCAAAGCTTAAAAGTTTTTAAAATTGGGGATAATTTCGAGCGATTTCCTGCCCCAAAAAATTTACCAAAATTCGAAAATAGCGATACCCTAAAAGTACTGAAAATCGACGAAAACCGCGAAAATTTCCGTTCTACCGGAAAATTTCATGATGGCGTGAAAATTAACATGGAAAATTTAGAGAATATTCATAATTTTGAAAAATCTAAAGTTACAATTCAAAATACAAATGGCGGATGGTTCGACAATAAAATTCAAAATAATAATTTCAACAATGACGACTTTAAGAAAATTAATGAAGGTGTTGGAAAATTAAAAAATTTTGATAATTTTGGCCGGGATCAAAAACCCGGAAATCGTAACAAAAATGATAATGAAAGTAAAGAAAATGATGAAAATGAGCAGACAAAATTAAATGTTTGGGATCCAAGCAAATCAGTCATAAAATCGCGACCAACGCAATCGCTCAGTGTAATCAAAGCCAATCAATTGAAAACTTACCCGACAAGGGGAAACCGCAAGTATCAACACCACACATCTGAAAGTGACGAAATTACCTCTGAAAGGCGAAACTCCTGGGGATTTTCTCGAGAAAAATATCTAAGAAAAAAAACAGCCCACAATAACGGTGTCAATCATTTCAGATATATTGGTTAGTATTTATATATTTAATTAAATATATGTTTAGCTATTATTTGATTTTTTTACAGACAAAAATAGTGTCCCAGTAGCTGTTCTTTAACCCTAGACTGGCCACAAAAAGTAATAACCGGTTTAGGGGGGCCATCTTTTGCCCCACCCACCCCTAATTCTTTATAGAAAATTCACATTTTTCAAACGATAAAAAATAGACATCAGGAACTGAGATACGGCTACTTACCGGACCAGTGACTTTATTTCATTAAATTAAAGAAAAATTACTGAAAAAAAATTTTGCAGATTCGAATGACAAATTTGGCGCTATTCCTGGAGTACCTGGAAGAGACTACCCAATAAATACAGAAAATAAGTCGAGTACTTCTAAGAAATTTACTTGTCCAATACGCACGAAGACTCATATTTATATCGCTGATCGATCTTCCCGCTGCCAAGTAATGTTTTGATCATTATATTACGAATTTTAAAAAAAAATTGTTCTAGAAATCAGCTTTGTATAAGTTAATACATTTTTTTCTAGATATTTTACGTATGCTACGCTAACAATCCAGCCGTGCAGATGGTCTGTCCAGATGGTACGCTTTTCAATCAGCAACTGCAAGTATGTGATTGGTGGTTCAATGTCATATGTTAATAAACGGGTTTTATTTTTTTTTACAGCAATATTTAATTTTAATTTTAAGTAGCTCTAATTGATAATGCTCTAAAATTGTTAATAAAAAATTATCTTTCTGTAATTAACATAAATTTAAACTGGTGTTATTATTCGAAGTTTAGATGAGAAAAGAAAATTACGTATAATACTATTTTACAAGCGTGTGAAACATGTTTGAATTAGATAAAGCATTCGATTGGAAATTGGAATCTAATGATTCGAATATATTCGATTAATTCGACAAAATAAAATAAGTTGATAAAATAGAATAATTCAAAGTTTTTAATACATCGATGTAATAGAATAATTCGATGAAGTCAAGCTGGAACCCGTATGGAAAAACCGTATTCTGTCGATAATATATAAAAAAAATGGTGAATAACTGAACATATGTGGCGGCAAAATTATAAATATTGATTAATACACAGAAAAAAAGGATATCTTGGCGTAAGAAATTTTTTCTTGCCGTAAGAATATTTTTTGCAATTTTGAATGAAAACGAAAATTTTCTTGGTTCAAGAGCAAAATTTTCTTAAATTTAGTAATCTTGGCATAAGATTTTTTTTTATTCAACCAATATAATATATGTTTCTTGAAGTAAAAAATATTTTCTTAAAGTGAGAAAAATAAATATTTTGCCCCAATATATAATCAATTGTCCGAAAAGTAAAATATTCTTTCTTGAAGAATAATTTATTTTGAATCGAGATGATTTGTGACTCGAGTCAAGAATTAAAAGTACTCGATTCAATGGTAAGAAATATCTTGGCTTAAGTATTTGTTGTGTTGCGGCAAGTAAGCGTAGACGTTTGAACCAACAGCAACTGCGCTCATGGCTCAACGCAAAAATTTTATTGGGAAAGCTAACTGTACTATACTAAAGTGGCAGTAGTTTAGACTCTACATTGTACAGTATGTTAACTAGATATGGGTAAAGTGAACGAATGTTCAGGAAATGGTCGGGTAGCATAACTGGTAAAGCTCTCGCGTGATGCCGAATCGGTCTCGGTTCGAATCCTACCATAAGCAAACAATTTATTTTTCTCAATTTGTTCATAAGCCATTTAATCGAGAGAGTTTATTCCTTATCCTCTCTACTGCTGTATTGCCGTGTTCTAAATATACGCATACACTTTCCTGCTTGACAATATTTAATATTTAGATTAGGTTAGATTCACTGAAAAATATAGGTCGATATATTTTTTTAAGTAGAGTCATTTATTTTTTTGAATCGAGACTAGAATTTGTTTAAGTCAAGAAAAAAAATCATCAATGGGAGAATTTTATGTCTTCCGTTAAGTAAATATTTGCATGATTCGAAAAAAGTTATTTTATTAAGCTAAGATTATAATTTATTTAAATCAAAATTAAAATTTTCTCATTACGATAGACCGTTGTCTTGAGTCGATAATGTAGTTTTCTCAAACTGAGAGTAAATGTTCTTCTGTCACGCAAAAAAAGTTCTTGGTTTGAGATGTTGATATATATTGTGACAACTTACTATACTCACCAACCAAGACAGAAAAGTATTTTGTTTTGATAGTTTGTTTTACTTGGTTAGAAACAAAATATATTTGACTTGAAATAAATATTCTTAAACCAAGATTATTTAACTTGAATTAAAATTTAATTATTCTTGATACAATATTTTTTTAATATTAGTCGAAGAAAATGTTCTCGGATTAAAAAAACCCAATTACTCAGCCCAAGAATAAAAAAATGAAGGCGAAAATTATCTTGGGCCAAGTCAACCTTTTTTTCTGTGTATATGATAATCATATATAATAATTTATACGTTTAATATTATAATAATCCATATCATTTATAATATGTGTAAGTATATACATGTGATATTGTATCAAAAATTATATGTCCGTTTTATACATTAATTTATAACGAATGCAAAAATTTGAGAAAAGTCGAAAAAAAATATTTTTTCATTTTGCTTATGATTACACAATTAAAGGAACAAGTTTTGTTCCTTTAATTGTTTTGCAAAACTTTGATCGATCCACCCCGAAAAATGGCTCGATGGATCAGTTTAAAAATTTGTAGGGTTATTCTGGGTACATTAAGCTAAAAATTTCCTGGCAACATTATTATTTTTATCGATATTTGCAGAGTAGCGGTTGATTTACTAAAAATCCAAAAAAAGTCATTTTTCGTACTCAGTTATAATGGATGTTAAAAATACAAAAAAATTTTTTTTTAAAAATGATGAGAGGGTCTTGTAGAGAATTTATTCAAGTTTTTAATGCTGCCCTTCAATTTACTGTGCGTTCATTGGTAAATGAAATATCGATGATTAAACCCAAAAGGACATTTTTCGTTTGAAGCCTGATATCTCAACAAGTTATTGTACGAATCTCAAAAAAATGCAAATCAAAGCTGATTAAATTTGCTAACTGAAAAATTTTTGTCTCGCGGTATTTCTTATGTTTACGCAATGGCTGAAGGTTTAAGAAAAATTTGATGAAAATGCGTCGAAACTAGAGATTTCAAGCTACAAAATGCTTTTTTTATTTTTCGAAATTATTATTTTCCACAAAGTTACAACCTTACGAAAATCAGTAAAAAATTTCTAAAATTTTTCTGTTCCTTTAATTTATGTCATGAGTGTACTTTTCCGAAAATTAGATTACAGTACTACCTCAGTAAGTTACGACGATTTGGGACCGTCGTAATAGTTTAAGGGGCAATAAAAGTATTAGTCTCGATTGATCTGGAGCTAGAAAGGGTATGTAGGTGTGAGGGATCGTTAGTGTCTGTAAATCCAGGCAAAAAAATTTATCAGTAACATTTAATTTTTCATTTCTCGAAATCAATATAAATAATTATTATTTAATTTTACTTGCAATAATGAGTCAAATAAATTTTTTCTTAAATAAATAAATTTTTAACAATTGTTTTATTAGAAAAAAAATAATGATTAAGTAAATAATATTAGAAATTTTAAATATTCATTTGTTTTATGATTAATATTAAATCTGATATTAAGTTAAAACTTAAGTAACGGCTGGATGGGTTATCTTAAAGTCTAATAAACTAAATTAACTCAAAATTTATCGATTGTATATTTTTTACAATTTTTGCATGTCCACATTACCCCTCAAAATCTCATGAAATGATCAGCTACTTTATAAAATACAATAAACATACTCTCACACACACACTATGAGACTGAAATGTAATATGAGGGTCTCAGGTAGTTCGAAAATTTTTTTTGGTGGTTTAGGGTTAAGCACGGGTTGTAAAAATGAGAAAATTCGTAATAGTGTAAGGTCGTAACTTACTAAGGTAGTACTGTACTTAAATTCATAATAAAAATTTGAAAACCTCCAATTAATATTTGCTCACAAAAAAATACATTAATGGACAGCCAAATGAATTCTGTACAAAAAAGACCTGATACCCGATTCCCATAAAATGAACCAGAACCAAGGAAATTAAAGGAAACAAATCAACAAATTCGTCCGTCAAAACCATTTGAGTTATGAATCCCTTTGTCTTTTATGACTTTGCCAATCACCTACCTAGTACCCTTGAATCTCAACCCTCGCTCAAACTACAAGTCCAAGTAACCACTCTACCCTTCTAACCATTTATGCCCCCAAAAATCCCTGTCCAAGTGCCTGTAATTTCATACCCTAGCTACACCCTCTACCCGACTCCTAACGGATATACATTAAACCAACGCATTAGGGGATCTTCATAAGTACTGGGAAGCTCTCTTGATGTATGACTATGCAAGGGTATCACAGAATATTTAACCACCGGAATAAAATATTTTTACTCCTCGACATTTCGTCCTTCTTTGCTTTGATACGAGGGACAGGTTCATGACCTGATGAGTCACGTCGACCTAAACTGCATCACAAATTGTCCAATCCCTGCTACTATTTTGAGGTAAGGGGACATTTACTTATATTATATATTACAGTGTATGTTGGGGTGTCATTTTATTTATAATAGTCTATGTTTGATAAGATATTGTCCGGGGTAAAGTAAAGTAACTTTTTCAAACTCAATATCGGTACTTGTTTTATTTAATAGACATTTGTATGATTTATTAACTATTTCATGCTTTCTATCTTCATTTTTACTTGAAAACTCAATGGATGTCTATTATTTAGGGTCTGTATCACGCCCATGAGATTAAACATGATGTGAGAAAGTTATCAGCTGATTGTAATGGTGATACAGTTTTTGATGAAATTCGTTTTCAGATCTCTGAGATTGTCCGTATTGTTGATATCTAAATATTTAGGTGGTTTGATGATGAATCTATGGTGACGCATGAGAAAAACAAGTTTTAGAGATAAGGGGGTGCAAGGGGTGGCAAAAAGGAATGATGATAAATTTTTTATTAAATCGTTACGGGATATTGCGATAGCTACTGCAGAAAAAATCAGCAAATATGGTGCTGAATAATTTAACTTGTGGTTATCGACTGCAGTAAAAATAATATTTTTAGAATCACAGCTAACTCTATAATTTGGGTTTCGCAGATTGGACACTATATAGTAAACTTTTCTTAATATCTTCATTTCTGCACCATTTAGACGGATATGACTTGAAAAATTTGTACCTATCCCAAACCGTTTGAAGAACTGGAGTGAACTTGACGATATGAATGAGGTTATGTTCAATAAGGTGTGTCCAAAAAATCGACTAAGGTTTTTTTTCGAATAACCGTGGAATTCTGTCAGAGGGTGTCAAAATAAAGTTTTTGGGAAAATATGAGCTCTTAATATTGACATTTAGAGGTCGCGAATCGTAATTTTTTATTTTACATTTAAATAACATGGAAAAAAAAATTTTAAGCTTGGAATTTTATACCTTGGCAATGGCTCATTGTACAGATGAGCTCGGGATTTATGTTTGTAGGAAGTCAAAAACTCTACAAAAAAAGTCTCTTATTATTTTTTAATAAATCCATCCATTCAAAAGTTATTAGAGATGAAATTCAAATCTATAATAAATTTCCAGATCTTCTTACTTTTTCAGCAAAACTATCAGACTTATCAAAAAATGTCATAGAATCTTTTTTGTAGAGAATTTTATTTTCTACAAATTAGTATTAATTAATTTTTTTCGAATTCTGCATTGTTTTCTAGTTATTTCGATTTTAATGCCAGGTTCTTAAAATCGATCAGAACACTATTTTTTTAGGAGCTTGGCATTAAAATGGAAATAACTAGAAAACAATGCAGAATTCGAAAAAAATTAATTAATACTAATTTGTAGAAAATAAAATTGTCTACAAAAAAGATTTTATGACATTTTATGATAAGTCCAATAGTTTCGCCGGAAAAGTAGAATGATCTCGAAATTTGCTCTAACTTGACTTCGAGCTCGGATAACTTTTGAACGGATGGATTTATCAAAAAATGATAAAAAACTTTTTTTGTAGAGCGTTTAATTCTCGATAAAAATATGTCCTGAACTTATCTATTCAAGGAGCCATCGCCTAGGTATAAAATTCCAAACTTAAAAATTTTTTTTTCCCATGATATTTAAATGGAAAATAGAAAATCGTGGATCGCCACCTTTAAATTTTAATATTAAGGTCTCATATTTTAACAGGGTCTTTGTCTAGAGATACTCTGTCGATTTTTCAATGTTCTTCAAGAAAAAAAAAGTCGATTTTTTGAAACACTCTAATATATATATATATATATATATATATATATATATATATATATATATATATATATATATATAATTTTTCACCAATAGTATTTTTTAGAACCTACTTGAGTCAAATAGATAGAAAATGTCAAAATCATTTTTGTAAAATTGCGTCATGAGGACAAATACAACAGTCAGATTTTTATAAAATCTACTAATATAAGACTTCTATCATAATTGTGTGACAGAAGTATCTTCGAAAACATTAAAGAATTTAAACATTAATTATTCTATACAAATTATTCAATCAAAATTTATCTAGTATCCGAAATTCGCCAAAAATCGTACCTCTAACCCACAATAATAGTCTAAAAAAAAAAATTCTTAATAATAATTATATTGCTAATACTTACCTTGACTATTTTTTTTTTCTTCAAAAATAAATTATAATTAATTAAATTATTGAACTTAAAGCTAACCTTAAATCCATGGAAATTGGATCTTAAAACTTAATATCTACAAACTTATTAAAATTTAAACCTTCTAAAAATAAATCCCTATTTTTTACCCTCTAATATTTTTTGTCACCCCGAAAAAAATCTTCCCCACGAAAAATAAAATTGCCAATAACCCCTTGTTTAATAAACTCCCCAAACAATTCGCTACGGAAAATTTACCGCGCCCTAACCTCAACAAATTACCATAAAAAAAAACTTTTTTACACGAATCATATTTTCTTTATTACAAGCATATAAAACACGTTTACAATTAACATAATAAAAAATTAATTACTAAAACATTAATCTTCATCCGTGTCTTCGATTTCTTGCTTAACCTCGACCTTCTTCATCTTATGTATTGTTTGAACCTTATCTTGAAAAAGCGGATTTTTAAATTTCAAATCCTCCGGAAAATCAACTTGTTGTTCATCATCATCAAAAGTCTTCTTGCTTTCATTTTTACACTTATCACTAGTTTTATGCCTATTGATAACAATTTTACCGGAAGATTTAACGTTAACAGCTCGAAAAGGTTTTCTTTCTTTACCAGTCGCCATTACACAAGTCATACTTTCGCCATCTTGACAAGGAACCCAGCAGTATTTCTCATTACTTATTTTAAACTTTTTTTTATTACTATCAAAATCAATGTTAACTCCAACTAAATCATGAGGATTTAAATGACGCGGAATATCAATTAAAAATAATTCGTCATCCTCATTAATGTCACCCAAAGTAAAAGAAGCTTCTGAACGATTTAAAATTAATTTTTCCTCATTAACGAATTCTTCAAGTGATCTATAAGGTTCTTTTGAATTTCCCGCTTCAAGTGAGTTAAAACCACGAGAGGAATTTACATGACCATTGGATTCATTTAAATCCATTTCAAATTTATCCATCCTTATATTTTTAGAATTTTTCAATATACTTTTATGTTCAGAAGATATTACTCCTAATTCTGGTACAAAACGTTTTGACGGGCTTGTTATTGATGTATTAATAGTTATTGACTTACGGCTTTTAGGTTTTGATGATTCGTGGACGTTCAAAAAAACCATTGACTCATTTAAAGTTGTGTTCAACTCTGTTAGTTTGTCATTATCACTAATCACCATTTTATTTATTTTCACTTTTTATTTTTTAATTAATTAGTCATTTAGTTGTTTATTAAATTAGTTTTACTTTTTCTTTCACGCACGTGGTTATTGAGCAATGTTTTGTTTACTAGGTTACAGACATCACTTCCAGAATATGGGTAAGTTAGAGCAAGTAGTTGTAGGTTGCGATGGTAGATGGCGCCAGTAGTTGCGTTTTGGAATTATATAGAATGCTCTTCTAATAAATAATAACGAAATAAGATGTTTCAAGATTTGTTTTTTTGGGTTGATAAATTAAGGACATTTTCGATTTTGAAGTATAATAAACTATTATTTATCAAAAAATATATATTATGATTATAAAACAATTAATTAATTTTTTTTTATTATTTGACCATTCAAGGGAGGCTGATTTGAAAACAGGGGGAAAATAAGTTAGTAAAACAAATTTTTATTTAAATATTGGCGGGAAATTTAAAAAAGCATGGAAAGAATGAAAATTTTCAATGGCGGGAAATTGTGAATTTTTTTTTTTTAAATTAAAAAAATTTGAAAGTTAAATTTTTTAAAATTGAAAACTCAAAATAAAAAATTTATAAAATTCTAGTTCAAAGAATATTGAGGGATTTTCAGAGGTACAATACTACCTTGGTAAGTTACGATCTTACACTATTACGAATTTTCTCATTTTTACAACCCGTGTTTAACCCTAAACCAACCCTAAACTCAACCCTGATTAACGGTGAGTTTTATTGACTGGCTAAATCAAGTACAATATTAATTATTACTGGAGCCCTAATATTTAATGCAGTATGTATGATTGTTATAAAAAATACATCAAATATAGATAAACTCTAATTTAAATCATAAAAAATAAATTTTTGTTTTTAGTTTTTTTTTTAAATTATTTTTCTAGTATAACCTCAAATGATTTATTTTGTTTCTATTCTTTAGTTCAAAATATTTATTTTCATTGAATATTCAATCATTTTTAAATTTTAAATACATTTTACATTATGGGTGTGATATAGCACACATCAGACAAATTTAAAATTATTAATAAATCGAGTAAATAATTAATAATATAAAATTAAAAAAAATGCGAATTCAAAAAATTTTGAAATTAATAGTGCTTTTTTTGTAAATATTATTTTTTTAATTATTTATCTTATTTATTTATAATTTTAAAGTTCTCTGATGTCTGCTACATTCATACTCGTTTTACATTAATATTATTTAATAATTATTAATATTTTCACTATGAATAAATGCAGAAAATAACTTATTTTATTTACTGTTCCGGTATTAGGACAACCGAATTCCCGTATTGGGACAAGGCTATTTCAGCGTTCCGGTATTGAGTCTTTTGGGTGTCATAAAAAAAATTTTTTTTTATATTAAATTTAAGAAAAATGAACTAATTTGATTATTTTTGAATTGGTAAATGTCTATTCTATGATGTAATAAATTATTTTGGTTTATAATTTATTCGAATATTTTTAAAACGATAAAAATCAGTAATATACCCTTCGTCGTTCCGGTATTGGGACATTTACCTTACTCCATTTTACCCGCAAAAAATATAAATTTTTTTTTCACCGCAGTTAAAATTTTTTTTTATTCACTTTGAAAACCATTGAAGAAAAAAATATTTAACATATTTGAATCTCTAAAAACACTGTTAAGTTAAGTGCTCCGCCCCCCCCCCCCTTTCTTCTTCCATTAGATTAATCACTTATTAAAAAAGTATATATTGATAAAAAAAATTATCTTCATTAGCATGATCGGAATTTCACAATAAAAAATATGTAGGGCAATATAAATATATAGATATCAGGATGCGTGACTAACTGTGTAAAAATTACAGTATTAAATCACAATTTAAGTACTCCAGAATATACTAATGACTATTTAATGGATATCTGAATTTCGTAAATTATATACGGAAACTTATGCGGGAGGGGCCCTATAAAAATATTAAAATTTTTTAAATTATCAGGGAATTTCTGTCTCAACATAAATAACAAAATTTTTTTGTATCCGCTAAAAAAAAATATTCGTCTCAAATAAAGCACCCTAGTATACAATTATAGACATTTTGATCACAAATTGACGAAAATTTTCAGTAAATCCGACCAATAAAGTTTCAATCGAATTCAATCAGATTTTTCGATCCGGGGATGCATTTACTATATAATGAAATAGTAAGCGCAGGTTTTATGACGAAAAGAATCCCCTTGGAAGCAGCTGCAGAAAAAAAGTAAATATTAGTACTTGAATATTAAATATCGTTGATTGTGAGTTTTAACCAACACCTGACGATAAAAGACCATATACTGAGATTGTTTTTCAACACTAGACAATACTTTTAATTCAAGATATAAACTTATTCTTAATTAAATACAATAACATTAAACACGGTATCAAATAAACGTAGTACACGGAAAGAAAATTATGGTAACTGTTCCTAGTACGTTTATGAAATATCATCCCATACCGTTATGGTAATGATTACTTGGGATTATGGGATATAGACCCATACTTTCTGGGAAAGTTTCTATAAGTATGGGAACAATTCCTATCATTATGGTAACAGTTCCCATATCGCATGTGAAAGAATCATGGTAATGATTACCATACTCATAGGAATAGTTCCCACAAGTAAAGAGGAACCAATCCTATAACCATATTGTAACGGTTCCTAAGTTTATATGGGAATAAGCCCTATATATTATGGTAAATATTCCTATAATATTATTGTAAACATAACCATCATACTATGGTAATGGTTACCATAATATTATAGTAATCATTCCCATACTGTATGGAAATTATTACCATGATATTATGGTAATGGTTACCATAATATTATGGGAACGATTACCATAATATTATGGTAACGATTACCATAATATTATGGTAACGATTACCATAATATTATGGTAAAGATTACCATATCATTATGGAAATAGTTACCATAATATTATGGGAAAATTTACCATAATAGTATGGGAATGGTTACCATAATATCATGGTGATAATTCCCATAATATTTAGAAATTATAATAATTTTTTTTTTGTAAGAAGAAAAATTTATTATAATTTCTAAATATTATGGTAATCGTTACCATAATATTATGGTTATGGTTACCATAATATTATGGTAATGGTTATTATAATATCATGGTAACCATTACCATAATATTATGGTTATCTTTACCATAATATTATGGTATTGGTTACCGTATTATTATGGTAATCGTTACTATAATATCATGGTAACCATTACCATAATATTATGGTTATCTTTACCATAATATTATGGTTATCTTTACCATAATATTATCGTAATGGTTACCATAATATAATGGTAACCATTACCATAATATTATGGTATTGGTTACCGTATTATTATGGTAATGATTACCATAATGTATGGGAATTATTACCATAATATTATGGTAACCATGATCATAATATTATGGTAACCATTACCATAATATTATGGTAACGATTACCATGATTCCATAGGAACTATACCGATACCACATGGGAATTATACCCATAATTATAGGAATGATTACCATAATATATATAGGTGCCGTTCCTATAATCAACATTTAAAAAAACCCGGTTACCGTGCAGTATGGGAACCATTCCCATAATATATTGTAATTGTTACCATAATTTTCTCTCCGTGTAGCTGATAGAGATAGTATACTTTCGATATCTATAGCAAGTGTTATTTATTGTGACATTACATGTAATAACTAACAATTTTTTTTTATTGTTGGTATGTAAATGAATAGCTCAAGTGATTAGATAAATATATATGAAGGGGTGGGGGTAAAAATTTTCGCGCCTAGAAATTCGTGTTTCTGTGCAGCACTAAATTCTTCGGCAAAAATTTGTTTTAAAATACACGCGGTCTAAAAAATAGTTAATTGCTCACTTTGAACGAGAAAACAAGTTTAGGTATCCAACATAATCTATCAACAATGTTAAATATTCAGATAACAATTTAATAACTACCAAAGGCAAACAAAATTAATTTAAACGATCTTTCAATCGTGCTGCGAACTCAGAATTATTATCCTCAGGCGATATTGGATAATAAAGTAGATCCTGTTATCTACTGCTAGTCTCTCTCTCTCTCTCTCTCTCTCTCTCTCTCTCTCTCTCTCTCTCTCTCTCTCTCTCTCTTTCTCTGTATCAATATCTTACTCCATGAATTACATTATATTTCTTTACTTATAAAATACACGAGAGGAAAAATAAGAGTTTGTATCAGACCAATTAGTCCAAATGCAGTGCAATTAGACTAAAATCAGATAAAATATTTCGACCCGGGAAGAACGAGGTCTTGAGACTGAAAATTACTTAACTCGAGTTTTTTTGGAAGTACTAAAAAAGATCAATTAAAAGCTCAGAATTATTTCAAATTCGAAAGTTCACTGTCTGACCTTTTTTAGAAAAGACTTTTGTTTCATGGGGTATCATAATAATCATGAAAAAAATATACAATAGAAAAGCCTTTCTCGAAATCCTTAAGAATATTTTTATTTCATCTTTAATCGATTGGTTGCGATTTTTTATTAACCAGCTACCAGGCTTACAATTTTACATTTCTGCAGTTCAATCTCAATTAAAACGTGTCCTTAGACATATATATATATATATATATGAAATTCAGTGAACTGCATAAGACTATTGAGAGACTTGAAAAAATGGACTAAAAAAGTTTTTATTTTCAAACTTTAGAGAAATAACTGAAATGCTGATGAAATGATTATGTTGAAAAATTTAATGATATTGATTGTAATTTAATCGAGCAAAGGGTGGGAAAGCTATTATGCATACTTATATAATCCATCGAGTAAAAAAAATATAATGAAATAATTGACATTTTCAGCAGTACTAAAAATTACAGCTCAGAATAAAGAAAAAAATTAATATTATTACGCGTTGGTAATTATTATTGATGGCAATAGTATTTTGCAGCGATCATAACACCCTTACTTCACAAAGAAAAGTACTTAAGGTCCATCATCATTCATATTTCATTTCAGTTAATTGATATGCATAAATTATTAGCGACAGAAATGAAATTTGGTTTACATTGACATCTGAAATCAATGCAAACAGAGTTCTCGGCCATGCATTGATTATCTTTCCAACAATATCCGTTCAAAATTGGTAGGCATGTTGATGGTCTGAGTGCTATATTATTCAACGCACACACACATTTTCCTTCTGGTAAACAAGTAGAATGCCATGAATCGCTGCATTCCGAAACATCAATACAAGAACTAAGCAAGTGAGCTGTAATGACCAATTAATGGATAAATAAATATAATACCCTAATTCCCTAATAAACTTGATAAGTTTCCAAATTGGTGTTGATGAAATTGTACTTACTTTCAACACATCGATCAACAGATACTGCTGTGTAATTAGTTTTACATTGACATTGATTATCAGAACAGTAAAATGAATCAAAATAGCAATCCTGATCATCTGAACATAATCCATTTAAAGTCGGTACACAAAGAAATTTATCAAATGCAAAATAATTCATATAACAAACACATACATTTTCGAATGAGCATCTTGCATTATTAATCTTTTGACAATCCTTGTCAGTCAAACAAAATTTTCCCAGCATAACTGAATACAGTATAAATTAAGATTTACAAAGTTAAACATTATGAATAATTTATTACTACATTGTCGATAATCAGAAAGTGATTCAATATTTACCATTAAGTAACACGACTAAATCGTTGTAAATTCATGTCAATACCACATTTTTCAATGTGAGTGGTAACAAATAAAAATAACTAATTATACTTACTTGGTTCGCATTCATAATTAGAATGAGGCATGTAATCAGAAGGACATTGACATTTGTTTGAGACACAAACTGAGTATTTGACATAGCAATCTTTATTGCTTAAACAATAACCATTCAAAAGTGATGCACACGTTGTGCTACTTAGTGCAATATAATTGTTTCCACAAATACATCTCCCATTATCAGAACATTTACGTCCTATGCCCGAACAGTTGAAATCTTCGTCACACAAGTTATCATATTGCACTATAAAAATATAAGTAGTCTACCATTACCATTCCTTATCATAAAAGTATCTTAGATAACTAGTGTTAACAAGTATAATACTCGAGTTCAGGGCTTTGGAACGTGGGCGCCAGCTAGTGTCACCAATCGAATGAGAGTATTATACTTGATGTCATTAGTTGTCTACAATAATTCATGTAACAAATGCTCAAAATGAAAACGCCATTTAATTCCTAAAGATGTGTCATCTAGTCGTGATTATTATAACAAATTGTCTTCATTTTTTCAATAATTAAATACTCACTTGGTATACATTCAGCATTTAAATGTTTAACGAAATGAGGTCCGCATTGACATTCATTATTAATACAAATGGAATTTTTAGTCACACATGGTTTATTCTTTGTACAAAATTGATTTAGAGGTTCTACACATTTCGTGCCATTTATTGCAATATAATCTGATGTACAAAAACACATTTTGTCTCTTGAACAAAATGAGTTCAAAATACTATTACACTCTTCGCTTGTTTGGCATGGTCGATCTAGTGAAACTTCAAACGAAAAGACGATTTATAAAAAAGTGCATGAGGGAATTTATTTTTTAATACAATAACTGCACTCACATGGTGTACACAGATCGTTAGAATGAGCGAAATAGTTTTCCATACATCTACATTTGTTAAATAGACAATAAGAATTTTTAGCGACACAATCGTTATTTTTTTTACAATCACCACCTATAAGTGGTGAGCAAGTTGAAAAACCGACTTTAGTGTAATTTGATTTACAAACGCACATTTTATCATCTGAACACGTCGAAAATATTATTTCTTGACAATCTGTTTCCGTTTTACAATGCATTCCTAATAATACTGCAACCATAAACGAAAATATGAATTCAATAGGAATTATTCTCAAAATGTATCAAGAAAAAAAACAGTAAAAAATGAGTGTATATACATGGAACACATTCCGATTTTCTATTGACATAATCAAGTTTGCATTGACATTTATTATGGACACAAACAGAGTTTTCTTGTGCGCACGTTTCATTATTACGGCATTGTACGCTTAATGCTGGTGCACATGTCTCATTGTTGATTGCATAATGACCACTACTACATGTACATTCTTTGTTTTCAGAGCATTCTGAATGGTCTAAGAAGTGAGCACAATCAGAAAATCTCTTACATTTCATTCCCAAGTATGCTGAGTTATAAAAAAGTATATATGTCAGTTGCTTATATCATTGATTGATTATACGACTTTCATTTATCGAGTAAGAAAGATGCAATAAATCAGAACTTACGTCTTACGCATTCGGTATTCGTATGAGTTATGAACATTTGTTGGCATTTGCACGTGTGATCAATACATACGGAGTTTTCAACTTTGCAATCGTCATTTGTTTGACAGAATACATTTAAAATTGGTAAACATGATGTTTCGTTAATCGTCAACGTATTTATTAAGCAGGTACAAGTTTTAGTTATAGAACAGAAGGAAAATTTCCATTTTTCACAATGGAAATCAATTTCGCAGAATGAACCTAATAGCTCTGCAATAACACCAAGAGATAAAATTAGTAAAAATATTTATATTACCTTGGCGGATTCAAATTATGGTAATTTACTGTAAATCAAGGCATTTCCACGGCAAATTCGTTGCATCTTATGGCAATGCACGACATTTTATGGCAATTTACAGTAATATATGATGGTAATTTACAGCGCGCAGAAAATTGTGGTTCTTCTAACCACACTATTGTAGTAAAAGATTTGTAGTAGCGAGTACTCCAATATCTAATAAAGAATACTACATAAATAGTACTGACGTTACCATATGGTGGTTCAGATGATTCCAAGTTTAAGTTGGCATTTCTTTACGCCATCTTGTAGTAACCTCAACTACAGCCATAAATAATTTTTTGCCATAAAATACCATACGTTTACCGCAAAATACCGTAGTTCTTCAAAATACCGTAAATTACCGTAAAATACTGTGATTTACCATAATTTGAAACCACCAGGGCGCGGAGAAAAACGTTGGCGCGAAACGTACCAATTCTTATTATGCTGTCAACCAAGCTTGAAACAGGAATTAAAGCATCCAAAAAGTTATGCCACAACACAATTATTATACTTATGAAAGTTATTGTTGCAGCATAATAATTTTCTCGGCGAGCAGAATCATTTATTTGATGCTTTACTTCCTGTTTCAAGTTTGATCGACAGCATAATAAAAATTGGTAGATTTCAAGCCATCATTTTAATCCCTGGGCATGAAAACTTAATAAGTTACTCGGTAAGCACTGATCACTGGAGTTTTGCAGATAATTTTCATTGCATTGACATTCATTATCAATACAAGAAGCATGATCAGTTGCACATTTGTCGCTGTTCCAACAATATGATCCTAATGCTGGTGCACAGTAGGTTTTATTTATACGGATATTATTTGCTATGCAGGTACAAAGTTTATCTTTGGAACATTTTGCATGCAATATATAATTGCAATCTTCATCACTGGCACAGGAATTTCCTAATATTGTTAAATGTTAAATGAAATTATACTGTGTCATTAAAGTCAAGTTATTGCAACGGATTAGTAGTCTAGGGAAGGGAATAAAGATATAGTTTACTCTTTTTTCCCACCCTCTATTCCAACAATCCACGTGTTTAGCTTAATGTTAGTAATAATTCGTTAGTTACCTCTTTCTTTGCAAACGAAATCATTTATTGAATACACCATCGGTTTACATAATAAATTATCACCACAGCATGATTCTGGTTGCCGAGGATCACACTGAATACATTTAACAAAGTTTATAAAGATTAGGTATTAATTAGTATATTACACACCTAAAGAGCAAAGTAGGACCTTCCAACCGATGTGTAGAATTCCCTACCTGAGCCGAAAGCGAGGGTGGTAATTACGTGGATTGAGATTTCTTACTTTTCTCCGTAGTGTGTTCCCGGGAAAAAATTATCAGACCTGATCATGCATGGTCGTGCATGAATAATGCACGGTCGTGCATGATTCATAAATGATTCAGGTATGACTGTGCATAGTTTAGGCATGACTTTGAACGATGATGCTTGAATCATGCATGACTATTCCCACCTTGTCGCGCATGACCATGCATTATTGATCTCGGCTTTGCATGATCATGCATGCCCTTGCATGAATCGTACAAAGTCATGCCTGGATTACGGGACGATCATGCATGAATGACGCATGATCAAGCCTGATGATTTTTCTCCGGGTACACGATTTTTCACCAGATCTGCATCTGGGCAAAATGGGCCCCCAAACTTTTTTTACATATAAGAAAAACAAATCTCATCCTTTTATGATTTTTGTAACACAAGAATTTTTCCTATGTTAACATAGGAATAATTCCTATGGTACATAGTATTTTTTCCTATGGTAACATAGTAAAATTTCCTATGTTCGCATAGGAATTTTTCCAATGTGAAACATAGGAATAATTCCTATGCTACAAAGGGAAAATTACTGTGGTAACATAGGGAATTTTACTATGTTACCATAGGAAAAAATGCTATGTAACATAGGAATTATTCCTATGTCAACATAGGAACTTTTCCTATGTATTATAGGAAAAGTTTTTATGTCACATAGTACTTTTTCCTATATTTTTATAGGGAATTTCCCTATGTTTACCTAGGAAAAATTCCTATGTGCACATAGGAATAGTTACTATGCCAACATAGGAAATATTACTGTTTTTTTTTCTCCGTGCACGGAAACTTAGTATTCCCTTGAGTACCCCGGTTCGTCCCCCTCGCCCATTTCTTATAAAAATATGAATAAATACTTTTTCATTGAAATTGGCACACTGATCAGTCGTCTTCTGATTATTTCCCTCCACTTGATAGGCGCATACGGCGAATACAACAAAAATTTTCAGTAAAGTGTAGAATAAATGGTTTTCTAACATTATAAACTGATTTTTTATAGTATGACTTGTATAATATAGACAATAAAAAAACAAAGAAATAATTGCCTTCACACTAAAAATATTTTAAACTAAAATTTTTTTTCTGCGGTTACAATACTTACTTTATTTTTATAACTTGATAGTTATTAATAACTAAATATGTGAACGGTTGATATCACATTAACCAATAATTTTTGTTGTAGAACGATTAGTTTATTTCAACACTATACAACACATTAAGACTTACGATTAACGTTTGAAAAAAAAAAAAAAAAAATATTTATAGATGAGGGTTTTTCACTACTTAACTACAGGAATTATTTTTATAAGTTGGGAAATCATTAAATTATTAATTAAACATTAATATTCAGAGCATAGCTGATAGTTATAGAATATTTTTTTTTTAATTTCCACTAAGAAAATTGAAAATTAATGAGCCACTTGAAACTCCACCTCTAAGAGCCTAGTCAGTTCATTCGTTCAAAAGTTACTGAATATTTACATACATAAGTACGTACATACATACATACATAGTATTGCATACGTTTGGACATAATTTCGAAAATAGTCAGAATAGTTACCTACACGGAGAAAAAATTATAGTAACTGTTCCTAGTACGTTTATGAAATATCATCCCATACCGTTATGGTAATGATTACTTGGGATTATGGGATATAGACCCATACTTTCTGGAAAGGTTTTCATAAATATGGGAACAATTTCTATCATTATGGTAACAGTTCCCATATCGCATGTGAAAGAATCATGGTAATGATTACCATACTCATAGGAATAGTTCCCGTAAGCAAATAGGAACCAATCCTATAACCACACTGTAACGGTCCCTAAGTGTATATGGTAATGGTTACCATAATATTATGGTAACTATTCCCATAATATTACGGTAACCGTTCCTATAATATTATGGTAACCATTCCCATAATATTATGGTAACTATTCCTATAATATTATAGTAACGATTACCTTAATATTATAGTAACCATTACCATAATTCCATAGGAACTATTCCGATACCATATGGGAATTATACCCATAATTATAGGAATAATTACCATAATATATATGGGTGCCGTTCCTATAATTAAAATTTCAAAAAAAAACCGGTTACCATGCAGTATGGTAATCATTCCCATAATATTATAGTAACCATTACCATAATATTATGACAACCGTTCCCATAATATTATGGTAATCATTTCCATTATATTATGGTAACCATTCCCATAATATTATGGTAACGATTACCATAATATTATAGTAACCATTACCGTAGATACATAGTAACGATTACCATAATTCCATAGGAACTATTCCAATACCATATGGGAATTATACCCATAATTATAGGAATGGTAACCATAATATATATGGGTGCCGTTCCTATAATCAAAATTTCGAAAAAACCGGTTACCATGCAGTATGGTAATTATTCCCATAATATTAAAGTAACCATTACCATAATATTATGATAACCATTTCCATAATATTATGGTAACTATTCCTATAATATTATTGTAAACATAACCATAATATTATGGTAACGATTACCATAATATTATAGTAACCATTACCGTAGATACATAGTAACGATTACCATAATTCCATAGGAACTATTCCAATACCATATGGGAATTATACCCATAATTATAGGAATGGTAACCATAATATATATGGGTGCCGTTCCTATAATCAACATTTCAAAAAAACCGGTTACCATGCAGTATGGGAACCATTCCCATAATATATTGTAGCTGTTACCATAATTTTCTCTCCGTGTAGGACTTTGAACATCGACATCTGTTAAAAAATAGATTTTTGAAAATTGAACTGATACCAATAACTTCCCTTTTTTTGAAAATTTCTAACTTTCTCAGCGAGAAGTAGAAAAGAGGAAATAATAATTATAATCATACATATTTCTACATTTGGTCGGAAATTTTTCATATAATTTTATATAATTATATTAAATTTTATATAATTAAGGTCTAAGAAATTCTATCTAATAGGAAGTTTTGAGTGAATAATATTAAGATGTGCAGGTAGAATCATAACATTTTTTTAAATAATTTAGATATGATCAAATAATGTAAGATTATTCGGAAAAACTGATTTAACAATGATTTATAACATTTTATAAAGTCTATAAAATTTTTTCAATTTACCGCATTTATAAATGTTATAAAGTATTCAAACATTTTTCAAATTTTTTAGAAATACATTAACAAAACCAAAAACAGTATGACACCAAAAAAAATTTTGAAGTTTTAACGATGAATTAAGTTATAAAGAACTGAGATATAAAATTATAAAAATTTTAGTTAAGTTTAAAAAATTTTAACTTCTGATTTTTTTTTTTTATTTACCAAAAAAACTCAGTATTGTCTTGCTATTAGTGGGCATACTGTTAATTGTTTCTTTACTCTATGAACAATAATATAATTTACTACAATGCTAATAACAAAATCAATCATTTATTGATGTCTTTAATTTTCTGAAGTTTATTTGAATTCAAATAAGTACAATTAACTCATGATGTCAAGTGTGAGAAACAGCACTGCAGATAAAAACATATACAGTACTACCTTAGTAAGTTACGACGATTTGGGACCGTCGTAATAGTTTAAGGGGCAATAAAAGTATCAGTCTCGATTGACCTGGAGCTAGGAAGGGTATGTAGGTGTGAGGGATCGTTAGTGTCTGTAAATCCAGGCAAAAAAATTTATCAGTAACATTTAATTTTTCATTTCTCGAAATCAATATAAATAATTATTATTTAATTTTACTTGCAATAATGAGTCAAATAAATTTTTTCTTAAATAAATAAATTTTTAACGATTGTTTTATTAGAAAAAAAATAATGATTAAGTAAATAATATTAGAAATTTTAAATATTCATTTGTTTTATGATTAATATTAAATCTGATATTAATTTAAAACTTAAGTAACGGCTGGATGGGTTATCTTAAAGTCTAATAAACTAAATTAACTCAAAATTTATCGATTGTATATTTTTTACAATTTTTGCATGTCCACATTACCCCTCAAAATCTCATGAAATGATCAGCTACTTTATAAAATACAATAAACATACTCTCACACACACACTATGAAACTTAAATGTAATATGAGGGTCTCAGGTAGTTCGAAAATTTTTTTTGGTGGTTTAGGGTTAAGCACGGGTTGTAAAAATGAGAAAATTCGTAATAGTGTAAGGTCGTAACTTACTAAGGTAGTACTGTACTTCGAATCAGAATGATCCGGGTTTGAGTACATGAGCCGGCAGGAATTTTTTTTTTTTTTTTCATGACAATTATTGTATATATTACTCTATAAAGTTATGTATAATTATATAAAATTATATATGACTATATAAAATTATATCAAACCAAAACTCATATCTAATTATATCTAAGCATTTATATAAAATTTTATATAATTATATATAAATCCTTTTTCCAGGTAATTGAAAAAAAATTTTTACTTTTAAGTTCATTTTACACTTTAGTAAACTTTTTGGTCGTATTATTTGCACTAACAAACTTACCGCATATATTTTTTATGAACTAAACATATTTATGCATGCAGAAAAATTTTTTTTCTTTAATGGGGTATCGACTTGCCTCACTGTCCCCTACTTGTAAACAAACGTGCAGCCACAAAACCTGGAAACATCAGCCGCAATAATATAATAAAATGACTTTAAATATTGACAACTTCCGCCTTAAAACATCCAAGCAATTCAGTTCTTAGGTGGCATTTGCTATTATGTGATCTGTATTCAATGTTTTCTATTCAAGTCACTCCCCATTCTATCCAACCATAAACTAAAATATCGGCTTTATAAGTAAGAAAGTATCTCAGAATATATATTTTTGTGGACCAGTAGAATTTAAAAAATAAAATATTTGAATATAAAAGTGACAATGCAAACTAAAGGGCATTCAGCGGCTCAGTTGGTGAGATCCTTCCTTTTTTTTTTTTTTGAATTAAACTCTTTGGTATCAACGTTGGCGTTTATTCAGAGACAAAGAGAGGGGGAAATGGCAGTATTATATTATATATGGGTTTAGAAGACACCTTTATGGTTTTATGGGTACCTGACCTATTGGCTATTATAACAGACCATATGCTGCATGCTGTGGCTGGGCGTGCGTGCGGTCCATAAGCACGTGCGTTGTCAAATCTATAAATACTTATACTCCTACTACGGAAACTATGTGTATACCTATCAACAATATATAAATGCAATTAATTGATTTATGTGTGATTACAATATTTACTGTTCGGGTTTGTTGCCAAATAAATACATAGGAAGTGAAGAAGAAATTTCTAACATTTTTGGAATTTAGCTGTGAGTTATTAGTATAATTTTTATAATTTAATACTTTAAAATCGAATATTTTATTAAAGCGTACAGCTAGGGTGTTTCAAAAAAAAAAAATCGGTCTGTCGGTTGACCTTGCGGGCCAGCCCCAAAACTTCCCGCTGTCTTCGACCTCAAAGAGCTCGAAAACATTAGTGTAGATATATTTTCGAGCTCTTCGAGCTCGAAAATGCTATCACATGCAATTGTTTTTTATGATCTTTTCAAGCTCTAACAAGTTACCTGTTATGCTGAAGTTTGAAAATTTAAGAATCGAAAATCATCAATGAAGCGGTTTTTAAAATTTAGTTCCTGATTTTGTTCAGTAAAATAAGTGTATTGAGGCAGAAATCAATGTCGGGGATCAAAATCAAGATTTAAATAAATTTTGACTCATGTAAGAAACAATAAAATATGAAATATCCGATAAAAATATTAAAAACTACGTTTTATCGATTTTTTTGTTGATAATATGATTTAAACTAAAAACCAAGTTCGATGACATTATATGATCAAAAGAAACCATAAAAAAGATGAGTTGGTATGATATCAGGCACATTTTAGTACGTTTTATTATGATTTATCCGGAAAAAATAACATAAAATGTTATTTTTTTAACTTTTCAACGCCGATATCTTTTGAACTAATCAATCGATTTTGATAGTTGACGTGGCAATCGGCGCATTTTATTGAGTTCTAGAGCTGATTAAAATTTGAAATCGATCGCGTCAGTCGTTTCGAAAATATTTAGAAAAAACCGTTTTTCACCATTTCTTTCTCCCGCGATAACTCTCGAACGAATCATCCGATTTTGATGTTTGAGGTGGCAATCGACGCGTTTTATTGAGTACTAGATCTGATTAGATTTTGAAGTCGATTGTATAAGTCGTTTTTGAGAAATCAAAAAAAAACAAAAAAAAAAAATTTTTTTTTTTTTCGCAATTCGCCAATATTTTCGAGTCTATTCGATCAAATAATCTGAAATTTTCAGGAAATTTGAAGGCCAACAAGCTCTTTCGATTGCCACCTCAACCATCTAAATCGATTCATTAGTTCAAAAGTTACAAAGAGTTTATATACACACACACACACACACACACACACACACACACACACACACACACACACTCGGACATCATTCTGAAAATAGTCAGAATAGCTTCCTAGGACCTCAAAACGTCGACATCTGATGAAAACTCGATTTTCGAAAATCGGGGTGAAAACAATAACTTCCCGAAATTTTTGAAAATCGTCGATTTTCTTAGCGGGAAGTTAAAAAAGAATTGAATTGAAAAAATTCAGGCTTACCAATTAGCAATAACACAAAAAAAAAACAGCTGTACTACGACAATAATGCGCAAGCGCCCCTGGTAGAATAAATGTACGTATAATGTATAGATAAATCACCATCCATGTTAATTTTACATAGATATATATATGTATAGTTATACAACCTTTTTATTCTTTTATTAATTGTAATTAAACGACACTGAGTTACCTAGCCATTTTCAATAGGGGATCTACAATTCTTTCAAAGAATTTTTAAAAAAAAAATTTGTTTCAATTACTGGATTTTTTCGCAAGTTATCGTGTCTACGGGTTTCATACTTGACGGACAGGAAATTTTTTTAAACTATTTTGATGTTTTTTCGGTTTTTATTGAGCTAAATAAATTTTTGAAAAGTATGGAATTAATCTCCATTAAATTATCTTCAAAATGGTGTGCAACTTATCTTAATTCCGTGAATCAACAAAGGTATAATAATTGAAATAGTTGCCAATATGAGACGAAAAAAAATTTTCGATCGTAAAGCACTCGCTGATGCTTCGCATCATGAGTCGTGCAAAAAAAAAGCAATTATTTCAATGTTTCCGATGATAAGAATTAAAAGATAGGTATCGTTACGTTCTGGCTCCAATTACATTCATATAAAAATTTTAGAAAATTTTTTTTTGAAGTCTCGAATTATTTATTCGCCACGTTGGGTGAATAAACGGTTCGAAACTTCTTAGAATCATACATAAATTAATAAATCGTTACTTTGTTGACGACATTATTTTTATTCATCGTCAAAAATGTAACGGAAATCTCTTGCGATAAGAAAATCGCCATGGCTCGTGGATAGTCTAAGCAGATGACGATGCATGTGACCCGGGCGATGTGTCGAGCTCATGTGTTGTTGGCCGTTCGAGCTCTGGTGATTAATCGATTTGTTGGGATTACTTTCCCTTGCGGAGGAACCGGGCTTTCAAAGCTCGTCTTGGTTGCATTCAAAGGAGGCATCAAAGAATTTTTTGGGCCGACTTATGGGGTCCACAATCTACACCATAGTAAGTGAATAAACTGTTTTTTTGTATAAATAAAGGAAGGTCAACAGCTGACGCACCTGAGGTCTATTGACATCCTAATGACGTCAACCTGGTCAATTTTTAAATATTCTGTCTCATGAATAGAAAAGTCAGAATATAACAATATATTTTTTATACATTTTAAGTGTTTCGATATTTTATAATTACAAAATAAGTCAGCTCGTGAAAAATTATGTCTTGCCTTGATTTTCAAAAATTAAAAAAAAAAACAATTAAAAAAATTAGATGTTGGTTTTTTAAATTTTCGTAGCAAATCTTTTTCAGAAAATTCGAACAAGATTCGGAGAAGGTCGTCTTAAGTTTATAATCTGCAGATTCTGTTAAGTTTTACTTGAAATTTTTCCTGAAGATTAATCAAAATTTGTGGAAACCGCCTGCAATTAAAAGGGAGATAAAATATTTAACGGTTCAAGGAGGGACAGTATGGTGGTATAAAAAAAAAGTTATTATTTCAACAGAGTTGTATTGTTTTTAAGCATTACAATGATCCCCTACAGGGGGTGGACATGTATTACAGTTACAGCAACTCAACCCTACGAGAAAAGGTTCACCAGCAGGTCCACATGGTCTACCGTTATTCACATTTTCTTCGTGTCAACATATATGCAATGATTATTAGCAATAGTAACAAAATTTTGTTTGCATTTGCATCGAAAATCAATGCAAGCAGAATTCTCAGCCATGCATTGATCATCTTCCCAGCAATATCCGTTTAAAATTGGCAGACATACTGATGCTGTGACTGCTATATTATTCAATGCACAAACACATTTTCCTTCAGGTAAACAGGTTGAATGCCATGAATCACTGCACTCCGAAACATCAGTACAAGAACTCAACAAGTGTGCTGTAATGACCAGTTAATTAATAAATAAATTTGATTACCCAATTCTCTAATAAATTTAATAATTCTTTTAAACTGATACTAATAAAATTCTACTTACTTTCAACACATTGGTTAACGGATACTGCCGTGTAATTACTTTTACATTGACATCGATTATAAGAACAATAGAATGAATTAGAATAACAGTCGGTATCACTTGAACAAAATCCATGTAACATTGGTTCACAAAGAAACTTATCAAACGCAAAGTAATGCAATCCACAAGCACATACATTATCTGATGAACATCTTGAATTTTTTATATTTTTACAATCTATGTCTGTTGCACACGGTTTTCCCAATAAATCTGATGACAGTATAAATTATGATTTAGAACGTAAAGTACAGTACTACCTTAGTAAGTTACGACCTTACACTATTATGAATTTTCTCATTTTTACAACCCGTGCTTAACCCTAAACCACCAAAAAAAATTTTCGAACTACCTGAGACCCTCATATTACATTTCAGTTTCATAGTGTGTGTGTGAGAGTATGTTTATTGTATTTTATAAAGTAGCTGATCATTTCATGAGATTTTGAGGGGTAATGTGGACATGCAAAAATTGTAAAAAATATACAATCGATAAATTTTGAGTTAATTTAGTTTATTAGACTTTAAGATAACCCATCCAGCCGTTACTTAAGTTTTAAATTAATATCAGATTTAATATTAATCATAAAACAAATGAATATTTAAAATTTCTAATATTATTTACTTAATCATTATTTTTTTTTCTAATAAAACAATCGTTAAAAATTTATTTATTTAAGAAAAAATTTATTTGACTCATTATTGCAAGTAAAATTAAATAATAATTATTTATATTGATTTCGAGAAATGAAAAATTAAATGTTACTGATAAATTTTTTTGCCTGGATTTACAGACACTAACGATCCCTCACACCTACATACCCTTCCTAGCTCCAGGTCAATCGAGACTAATACTTTTATTGCCCCTTAAACTATTACGACGGTCCCAAATCGTCGTAACTTACTAAGGTAAGACTAAGGTAAGACTCGTACAATCGAATATAGTACCTAGGTTCGGAACTTGGGAACATGGGCGCCAGTGAGTGTTATCAACCGACTGAAAGCATTATGCTTGATGCCACTGGTTGTCTACGATATTTTATATAACAAATGCTCAAAATTGAAGTGCCGTTAACTTTCTAGAGAGGGAATATGTCACGCCAATTTTCATAAAATATTGAGTAGAGGGTATGCATTAGTATGATATTAATTACTCCGATGAATTTTACAGTTGGTATTGATAGCTAATAATAGTAAATACATGGGGCATTCCACGCCAAATTGGACGGTTTTAAGAATTTTAATTTTTGATTTCCGTTATTTTTTTATATTTTTTTGCACTCATCAAAAAGCTCATCCTTACAAATTTTGAGATTTTTTTTATCATTGGTTCAAAAGATATGAAATTTAAAAAAAAAACCGCTCTTTTCATGTTTCTTCGCTCATAACTTTTTGAAACATATTTTAAATAAAAAAACTCAAAGAAAAAAAAAAGTTTCGATATTCCATGTACTTTTAGAAAAAAAATACAAATAATTTTTTAAAAAAATTTTTCTGCGTTATTTTTGAGTTTTAAAACTTTAAAGTCGTTTTTTGAAAATCATGCATATTTTGATTTTCCTGAAAAGTTGTGGAATAGATAATAGTTTGTTAATACAAATTTTCAGGAAAATCAAAATATGCAAGATTTTCAGAAAACGACTTTAAAGTTTTAAAACTCAAAAATAACGCAGAAAAGTTTTTCTAAAAAATTATTTATATTTTTTTTCTAAAAGTGCATGGAATAACGAAACTTTTTTCTTCTTTGAGTTTTTTTATTTAAAATATTTTTCAAAAAGTTATGAGCGAAGAACCATGAAAAGAGGGGTTTTTTCAAAAATTCCATATCTTTTGAACCAATGATAAAAAAAATCCCAAAATTTGGGAAGATGAGTTTTTTGATGATTACAAAAAAATATCAAAAAATAACGGAAATCAAAAATTAAAATTCTTAAAACCGTCCGATTTGGCGTGGAATGCCCCATATATAGCTATAAAGTAAGAATAAATGATAATACTCACTAGGTTCACATTCATAATTAGAATGAGGCAAGTGTTCGGATAGACATTGGCATCTACTTGAGACACAAATTGAGTTTTTTACATAGCAATCTTTATCACTCAAACAATAACCATTTAAAAGAGGTGCACATTTTGTGCTACTCAGTGCAATATAATTATCTTTACAAACACATGTTTGATTGCTGGAACACTTCTGTCCAATATCAACGCAGTGAGAATCTTCGTAACAAATATCATCGAATACCACTGTCAAAAAAAAAATAATATCCAAAATAATAATAACTAATTACTACTTAAATATGTAGAAGCGTAAACAAAGATGTTCAGTTGTAAACATTTTTTTCTGAAAATCATATACTTACTCGGTATACATTCAGCATTTAAATGTTTAACGAAATTGGGTTTACATTGACATTTATTATTAATACAAATGGAATTTTGTGTCATACATGGTTTACTTTTAGTACAAAATTGATTTAGAGGTTCTACACATTTTGTGCCATTTATTGAAATATAATCTGAGCTACATAAACATCTTTCGTGTATCGAGCAGTAAGAGTTCTCAATGTTTTTACAATCTTTATAACTCGTACATGTTTTATCCAGTAAGACTAAGAATAAAAAATTTATATATAAATGGATATAGGGGAGGAAAGGAGGGGGGGCTAACAGGATGCATAAGAAAGTACCCTGGCGGTTTGCCACGTGCCACTCCAAAAGTGATTTTTGAATATTTAAATAATCTTTTAAAAACCAAAATTTACTCACAAAATTTTGGAAGTACCCCATTCCTACCCTTTCTCTCCTATGTACATTATTAAAAAATTTTTTCACTTATAATAATTGTTATACGTACGTGGTGTACACACGTCATTAGAATGAGCGGCATAATTTTGTATACAGCTGCATTTATTGGAAGAACACTGAGAATTCATGACGATACAATCGTCATGTTTTGTACATTCACCATCTATAAGTGGCAAGCACGTTAATGAATAGGATTTCATATAATTTGATTTACAAACACATATATTGTCATCCGAACATGTTGAGAATTTAGTTTCTTGACAATCGTTTTCCGTTTCACAAGGCATGTCCAAAAATTCTACAATAGAACATGAAAGTATCATATGAAATAGAATTTACTCTTCAAGTCGATTGATAAATGAACCAATTTATATACCTGCCACGCATTTAGTTCCTCGATAAACATAATCTGGTTTGCATTGACATGTACTATTCGTACAAATAGAGTTTTCTGGAGCACATATTTCATTCTTCCGGCATTTTACATTGATTGCTGGTGCACAATTCTTGTTATTTATCGCGATATGATTTTTTTTACAAATACATTTCATATTTCGAGAGCACATTGAATGTACTATGAATTCGTGACAGTCCAAATATCCCCCACATGCCATGCCAATGTGTGCTTAATTATAAAAAACAAAAAAGCAATGTTCAAAATAAATCTAAAAGACTAATGTCATCATGATTTATAAAAAAAGGAAAAAAAATGGAATATGCAAATGTTTAATTTGATTTTGGTTTATCTTTTGAATAAGTACAAAATTAGATCTGACTAAATTTTTCCATTTTTGAATATGATCGTTGCTGGTAATTTTTGGTCAGATCCAATCATACCTGTTTAATTTTTTCTTGACACGTACTCAAATTTTTTGATGTGTCCAGATCTGGGAATTTATGACTAAATCTTGATAGATTTGAATGTATATAAACAAAGGTGACAGATTGTGAGGAAGTAAATTTATCGATACAAACAAATGAATAACATCCAGATAAATCAGACTTGATATCATTGTCTGATAGGATTTGGTGATATTGAGTCAGATATAATGTTTTTTAATAATTAATTGACACTTACGTTCTTCACATTCAGTATTTGCAATAGTTTTGAACATTGTGTTGCATTTACACACGTTTTTAGAACATTCAGAATTATTAACTTTGCAGTCGTCATTTGTCTGGCAGTATTCATTCAAAATTGGTATACATGATGTCCGATTAACAGCCAGTGTATTCAATGAGCATATACAAGTTTTGGTTGCCGAACATTTGGCATATTTAACTCTTTCGCAATCAGAATCAGTTTTACAAGATGAACCTAACGGCTCTGGAATGACGACAATAGACGTTAGTGTAAAACAACGATATTGGTACTTGACCTTTCCCGGGTCGAAATAATTTGATCTGATTTTGGTCTAATTGGGCTATTTGATCTGCTTTTTGATCTTTTACAAAAATTTTAACCTGTTTTCGACCTGTTCTAAAAAACAATGGCATTACGGGCAGACAAAGCTAGATTAATTCTTGAACTTTAAGAAATTTTAGTTCTGAAAATTTGCAAGGACAAAAGTAGATTAAATCATGGACTTGAAAAATTATTATTTATGGGCAATATTTATAAAAAAAATATTGTTACAGAATTGATTATGTTTTGTTTACTATTTATTCAGTATCTTTTGTTTGAAAATTTCGGCAGTTAATGTGTAAAATGAGCGAATAAAACTAATGGATCTGGTTTAGGCGAGTTTTGTTAAACAATTAAAAATTACACAGATTTTATTATAAATTAAATTATAGATTTATTTACACTGATTTACACCTTAAAATTATGAGAAATATATACAATAGCGAATGCAACTAGATAAATTTATACGCGATAGCGAATGCAACTCAGATATTTTATTCACGTATAAAAATTGACACGTGGTCAGTAGCGGTTACTTCAATAATAATTAATTAACAATTAACTTATTATCACAAGAATAATTTATTTATTCTCAATAAATAGCAGCCTTGATTTACTGACTAAGAATTGAGGATAATTTAGCGTAGCGATTTGATTTAGTTTCACACAAGTTAATAAGCGAAGCGGTTCAAGCACGAGGTTGCACGTAGCAAAGACACGTTGTAGAATCTCTGAGCGAAGCGGTTAGACAGATAGTTGTAGAATCTCTGAGCGAAGCGGTTAGACAGATAGATAGTTGTAGAATCAAAATTGGTAGCGTCGTTGAGTCGTCGAGACGCTTGGTGTCGACGTGGCAGCCTTGCTGCCTATAACGAATTTTCCCATTGGCTTAAAAGCGCGCCAACAGGAAGCGAATTTTGTGATTGGTCAGCTTGTAGCGGGTTCTCAGGACGTCTTGACACGATCCTGAGTTAGAAATAGTATGTGCCGGGCCCAAATAGCGAGTGACCCGGCACTATTCTGACCTTCAGTTAGTAGCGAGCTCGGCTTCTCCCGAACCGAGCGGAAATGCACGAAGCTTGATTTAAATTAATCAAGCTCGTGACTGAACATTCTCCCCAGCGCTGGCGACTGTGTCGACTGGATTGTCTTCTGGAGAGTGCACTGGTAGTACACACAGCTTAGCGATTGGTCGTACAAGTTCCGTGGTAGCGGTCTTCAGCGTGACTACTCGAGTCAGGCCATCTCTGCCTGGATGTAATGCGAGTACTCGAGCAAGCGGCCATTTTGATGGTGGGAATCTTTCATCAGTCAACAAGACTAATGAACCCACTTTGATGTTGTTTTGCGGATTATGCCACTTCGAAATAGATTGATGACGTTGCAGGTACTCTGATGACCATCTACTCCAAAATCTCTGGAACATTTGTTGTAATTGTTGCCAGCGTGACAACGTAGCTGAATTATTTTCCAGTAGCGAGGGCCCAGGTACGGCGATTAGTGGTTCACCGATGAGAAAATGTCCAGGAGTTAGAGCGGTTAAATCTGCAGGATCTTCAGATAGCGGAGCGATCGGTCTTGAATTTAACACAGCCTCAATTTGTGTTAAGACTGTAGCGAGTTGGTCGTAAGTCAATAGCGATTCACCAATAGTTCGTATGAGATGGAACTTGATTGACTTTACGGCTGCTTCCCACTTGCCACCAAAGTGGGGAGCACTTGGTGGGTTGAACTTCCAGTCTGTGCCATCTGTAGCGAGTAAATACTGAAGTTCTTTTAGCTGTCTCGATCCTGCTGCGAATTCTTTCTTTAGCGTGGCGTCTGCTCCTACAAAATTTGTACCACAGTCCGAGTATAGGATACTGCAGGCGCCTCTTCGACTAGTGAATCTTCTAAATGCTGCGACGAAAGCGTCAGTAGAGTAATCGATGACAATTTCAATATGTATAGCGGACGTAGCGAGACATACAAACACAGCGATCCATCCTTTATAGGTTTTGGCACCTCGACCTTGGAAAGTCTTCAGTGTTACTGGCCCAGCGTAGTCTATTCCAGTGTGTAAGAATGCTTTAGATGGTCTTACACGAGCGGATGGCAATTGTCCCATTAATTGTTGTGCGCGAACACCTCTATGTCTCGTGCACACGACGCAGCGAAGAATGTGTGATCTGACTGGAACTCGACCACCTTCTATCCAGACAGATCTCCGTAGATCAGCGAGAGTCAATTGAGTTCCCCCATGGTATGTTCTTCGATGCGAATGATCTATCAATAGCGTACTTAAGCGTGATGACCTTGGTAAAATAGCTGGATTTTTCTGTTCATCATCCAGCAGCGAATTCTTCAAGCGACCGCCAACTCTGAGTACTCCGTTGTAGTCGACGTAGGGAATCAATTTAGCGAGATGATGACTTCGGTGTAGAGAATCACCATCCTTCAATAGTTTCAGCTCTTGCGAATAGTACTGACTTTGAGTATACTTGATCAGCAAAGTCTTAGCGAGTTCCAGGTCAACTGTAGAGAGTGGTGTGTCCAGTGTGGACTGTGGCACTTTTTTAAATTTAGCGATGGCACGAAGACAGATTCCAAGCGTGCGAAGTAAAGGTGACAACTTAGAGAATTTTTCTAGTAGCGTGTATAGCGGGTGTGAATCTGCCTTGAAGATGGTAAAAACCAGACCTGGACGTTCTTCAAGATGTGATACCGTCTGCGTAGGGATATCAAAAGATGGCCAGTTATCTTTTGATTGACTGAGCCACTTTGGTCCCGTCCACCATAGCGAATGCTGTTCTAGTTTGGCTGCTGTTAAACCTCTTGAAGCGCAGTCAGCTGGGTTAAGTTTTCCAGGAACAAAATCCCAGTTGACACTTGGTAGCGATTCTTGAATCTTGGTAACTCTGTTGCGAATGTAGACTTTCCATCTAGCTGGGTTGTTTCGTATCCACGTTAAGGATACAGCGGAGTCTGTCCACATGAAAACTGGAACGTTTTCAAGTTTCAAAACCTTCTTGACGTAGAGTATCAGTTGAGCGAGTAAGACAGCGGCATTGAGCTCCATTCTTGGTATAGTTATAGGCTTCAGTGGTGCAACTTGTGTTTTGGCACACACTAGCGAGATATTGGAGCTTCCAGTAGCGTCAGTAACTTTTAGATAAACTACAGCAGCCATAGCGAGTTGTGAAGCGTCAGAGAATCCATGTAATTCAATTGATACACCATTTTTAACATGATTCCAGCGAGGTATCTGAATCTTCGAGATCTGATGTAGTTCATCTCGAAACAAATTCCATTCTTGAAGAAGCGACGGTGATAGCGTAGCATCCCAGTCAAAGTTCTGCAGCCAGAGCTTCTGCATGAACATCTTGGCTCTCACGATAATCGGTGCCAAGAAACCCAGTGGGTCAAACAAGCGAGCAATTTCAGATAAAATTGTGCGTTTAGTTGTTGGTGATGCTTCTGGAAGCGAATATCCGAACTGGAATTTATCCTGTGTTGAATTCCAGGTTAGCCCGAGCACTTTTACTGTAGTATCCCCAAGCTCTCTTGGTGTATCTTCTTGGGTTTCACTTGGAGCGACTTGAGAAAGTAATTCAGTTGAATTACTTGCCCACTTGGCAAGCGGAAAACATCCTGTGGCGCACATATTTTTTGTGTCGAGAGCAACTTGGATTGCCTCAGCGAGTTCATCTGCACCTCCATAGATGTCGTCAACGTAGCGTGTATTAGTTAGCGGTTCGACAGCCTTCGGAAATTTTTTCCCTTCGTCTTCAGCGAGTTGTAAGAGTGCTCTTCCAGCGAGATATGGAGCCGATGTTGTTCCATAAGTAACAGTAGCGAGTGCAAATACTATTGGGATGTCATCTTCGTCAAACCAGAGTATGCACTGTAGATGATGATCTTCCTTGTCAACTGCAATCTGACGAAACATTTTTGTAACGTCAGTAGCGAATAAATAGCGATGGCACCGAATGCGAATAAGTACATCACTGATGTCAACTTGGATCTTTGGGCCCACATGAAGTATCTCGTTGACAGATACGCCAGATGTAGTTTTCCAGGACCCATTGAATACCACTCTGAGCTTGGTGGTAGTGCTCTGCTCTTTCAGAACCCCATGATGAGGCAACAGGTAGCTGTTCGGTGGTAATTCCTTTAATTTCAGACGTTTCATGTGCCCCAAGTCTTCATACTCCTTCAGGAAGTCGAAGTACAACTTCTTGTAGACTGGATCAGCTTCCAGTCGTTTGCGAAGACGTAGTAAAGCGTATTGTGCAGCTCTGAGCGAATCACCCAGTTGACTTGGCGAAGATTTAAGCGGCAAGCGAACGACATATCGACCATCAGACTGTCTGTAGTGTGTATTGACAAAGTGTTGTTCACACTCTTCTTCTTCTTCAGTATAGCGTGTAGCGAATTCTGTCTGTGGCTCTTCTTGGTACCAAAACTTGGTTAACAAGTCTTGTAGTTGATCATCAACAGCGACATGATGACCATGAGCGGTCAATTTTGATGTAGCGGTGTCCACAGATCCATATATGATCCAACCAAGTGATGTTGACTGAGCGATTGGGTCATTTTCACTTCCTTTTCGTATTTTAGCGTTGATTATATGTGCAGCTGGTGCTGCACCCAGAATGATGTCAATAGGTCTTGATGTCAAGAAGTCTGGATCAGCGAGTTGTAGCCCAGTTATATGCGGCCATTTCTTCTTCTTAGTTAGCGTAAATGACGGTAAGTTTACCGTCAATAGAGCAAGCACATGAGCTTGGATGGTAATAGAAGCGTTGTTGTGTAGCGAATGCAGCGTCATCTTGCATGACCCAAGCGAATGCCCAGCTGACACATTACCAATTCCACGTAATGGTACAGCTGCTTTACTGAGTTGAATATCCAGCTTCTTGATTAGCGAATGCGTCACAAAGGATAACTCCGATCCTTGATCAATAAGTACACGGGCTGTACATGTACTTCCTGTTAGCGAATTCAACTTAACAATAGCGGTAGCGAGTAAAACATTGAGCGAATGAGCTGAAAGCAGACTAAGTTAGCGAATTCAAAACAAAAGTTACCAAAATTGGAACTATTTGTTACCTGGGTCAGCTACAGGAGCGTCCTGTGCTGGTTTAGCGGCAGCACCATCGTCAAGATGAGTCGACGTGTGATGTGGCTGATCACAATGGCGGCACTTCTGCTTAGTCCTGCAGTCAGCGTAGCGATGGCGTCCCAAACAGTTAAAGCATAAGCGGTAATGCTGAACAATCGTCCTTCGGTTCAGTGGCGACGCCTTCTGGTAGCTGGGGCAAAATAGAACGAAGTGCTTCTCCCTGCAGATTGGGCACATGCCCGGTTCACTCGTACGCTCCTTGGGAGTGAAAGCGACGTAGCTAGCGGAACCGGTGGATGTAGATGGCGTTGATCTAGCAGGAGTAGCGGATTTACTGCTCCCAAACTTAACTTGTTTGGTTGTAGCGGCTGACTTAGCGTAAGACTTTGGTGATAGTGGTCTCTCACTGGTACTCTTAACTTGCGTTGAGGTTATTTTAGCGCCAATCTCTGAGTTTTCCCACGCACGAACCTTGGCCTTGAGCATATCGTGCAGCTGTTGGTAAGTGGGAAACTCATTGGATAACCCAAGCGAAGCCATCCATTCCACCCTCAGATCTGAAGGCAAGCAGCGAACAGTCAAACGAATTAAAAAGGGGTCCAACTCACCAATTGGAATTCCCAATGCAGCGATAGCGTCCAGCGATTTTTTGTTAGCGAGTAACAGTGCGTCCAAATCAGCAGCAGAGTGTGAAGTTAGCGGTTGGCGATCCAGCAAATCATCGATATGCATATCGAGCAATCGACGTGGATTTGTGTAGCGAGTATTCAGCAACTCCCAAGCGGGTTGGAAAGCGTCATCTGTGATCTGGAGATTAGCGAGTAATGCAGCGGCCTCACCTTTTACCTGCGTCTTCAGGTAATGCATCTTCTGAGACCCAGTTAGCGAATCTTCATTAATGACGAGAGACGTGAACAAGTCCTTGAACGAGTCCCACTCGTCATACGACCCTTGGAAAGTTGGCAGCTTGATTTGTGGCAGGTTAGATTTATGCACTCCACCAAAGTAAGCGGTCTGATCGTGATTAGCGGGCTGAACTTCATGAGCAGGTTCTGGAGCGGGTCTAGCAGCGCTGAGTCTCACTCTGAGCTCTGTGTATATGAGATTAGCTGTACCGTATGCATTACCTGTGTGGTATTCATTTTCAACGATCTCAGGTACATCGTCGAATAATCTCTCATGAGTTGTGTTGAAGCGATTCCACAAATCATTGAGGATAGCGAGTTCAGCATCAATAGCGGCGGCACCTTGGTTAGCTAGTACAGCGTCAGTTAAGCGAGCAGACATATTGCGCATCGTGTCGATGCGGTTCATTTGAAGAGCGACTTGAGCTTCGGCGGCCATCTTGTTAATACGTGGCACACAAAATGGACGCGATGACGTGAAACCGACGCTAAGTTTTCGATCTTTTCTATTTGAAAAGTCTTTTTACACCGGTGTGTAAAATAGATCACCCTGGGCAGCACTCTAGCAGTGCTCAGCAATGCCCACGGCACTTAGCGATTTCCACGACACAGAACTGACACTACACTTTTTTTTTTCTCACAATTTTTTTTTATTTTTAATTTAAAATAATTTTTTAATTGTTTAAATTTCGCCAGATCCGGCTCGAAGGACCAAAATGTAAAATGAGCGAATAAAACTAATGGATCTGGTTTAGGCGAGTTTTGTTAAACAATTAAAAATTACACAGATTTTATTATAAATTAAATTATAGATTTATTTACACTGATTTACACCTTAAAATTATGAGAAATATATACAATAGCGAATGCAACTAGATAAATTTATACGCGATAGCGAATGCAACTCAGATATTTTATTCACGTATAAAAATTGACACGTGGTCAGTAGCGGTTACTTCAATAATAATTAATTAACAATTAACTTATTATCACAAGAATAATTTATTTATTCTCAATAAATAGCAGCCTTGATTTACTGACTAAGAATTGAGGATAATTTAGCGTAGCGATTTGATTTAGTTTCACACAAGTTAATAAGCGAAGCGGTTCAAGCACGAGGTTGCACGTAGCAAAGACACGTTGTAGAATCTCTGAGCGAAGCGGTTAGACAGATAGTTGTAGAATCTCTGAGCGAAGCGGTTAGACAGATAGATAGTTGTAGAATCAAAATTGGTAGCGTCGTTGAGTCGTCGAGACGCTTGGTGTCGACGTGGCAGCCTTGCTGCCTATAACGAATTTTCCCATTGGCTTAAAAGCGCGCCAACAGGAAGCGAATTTTGTGATTGGTCAGCTTGTAGCGGGTTCTCAGGACGTCTTGACACGATCCTGAGTTAGAAATAGTATGTGCCGGGCCCAAATAGCGAGTGACCCGGCACTATTCTGACCTTCAGTTAGTAGCGAGCTCGGCTTCTCCCGAACCGAGCGGAAATGCACGAAGCTTGATTTAAATTAATCAAGCTCGTGACTGAACATAATGAAAGTTTGACAGCTTAATTTTTAGTTGTCTTGACTGAATATTTATAGCATTGAATAAAAGTGATAAAATAACTCTTAAAATGTCAAAAAAAATTTTTCTTATTTACTGGATAAAATCAAAAATATTTTGGCATTAGAAAACATCAAAATTCTTGTGACATCTTATTACGGAAGCGCATTAGCGTTTTAAATATCAAGGAAATTAAAATACATTTATAAATCTAGATTATTATAATTATTTTTAAAAAGTCCTGTTTTAGATCTAAAAGCGATTAAAAATGGACTAAAACATATAGTATGTCAAGTTTGTTTTCGTCCTTAAAAATATTTGAACACAGACCAATAATTATAATAAAAAAGTCCGTTTTTAATCTAAGCTCGATTAAAACAGATTACAGTACTACCTTAGTAAGTTACGACGATTTGGGACCGTCGTAATAGTTTAAGGGGCAATAAAAGTATTAGTCTCGATTAACCTGGAGCTAGGAAGAGTATGTAGATGTGAGGGATCGTTAGTGTCTGTAAATCCAGGCAAAAAAATTTATCAGTAACATTTAATTTTTCATTTCTCGAAATCAATATAAATAATTATTATTTAATTTTACTTGCAATAATGAGTCAAATAAATTTTTTCTTAAATAAATAAATTTTTAACGATTGTTTTATTAGAAAAAAAATAATGATTAAGTAAATAATATTAGAAATTTTAAATATTCATTTGTTTTATGATTAATATTAAATCTGATATTAATTTAAAACTTAAGTAACGGCTGGATGGGTTATCTTAAAGTCTAATAAACTAAATTAACTCAAAATTTATCGATTGTATATTTTTTACAATTTTTGCATGTCCACATTACCCCTCAAAATCTCATGAAATGATCAGCTACTTTATAAAATACAATAAACATACTCTCACACACACACTATGAAACTGAAATGTAATATGAGGGTCTCAGGTAGTTCGAAAATTTTTTTTGGTGGTTTAGGGTTAAGCACGAGTTGTAAAAATGAGATAATTCGTAATAGTGTAAGGTCGTAACTTACTAAGGTAGTACTGTAAATATCATACGAAAATAAGTCTAATATTGGCCTGGATAAGGAATAGTAGGGAAAAAATATTTGAATTCATCATTTATTTTAAAACAGATCTAATTTTTTGACCCGGGTCTCATTTAATTACTTGGTAAGCACTGATGATTGGATTGCTGTACAAAATTTTTATTGCATTGGCATTCATTATCAATACAAGAAGCATTGTCAGTTGCACATTTTTCACCCCTCCAACAAAATGCTCTCAATGCTGGTGCGCAGTATGTTTCATTTACCCTAATATTGTTTACTATACAAGCACAAACTTTATCTTTGGAACATTTGGCATGCTTTATGTCACTGCAATCTTCATCGTTTCCACAGGAAGCATTCAATATTACTGAATTCAAATAAAACAATTTTATGTAATCAAACCCGTGTAAAAAAATAAATTCCTGAGGAACCACGAAGCTTTCACATGCGATATGGGTACTGTTACCATAATGATAGGAATTGTTAACATATTTATGGAAACCTTCCCAAAAAGTATGGGTCTATATCCCATAATCACAAGTAATTACTACCATAACAGTATGGGATGATATTTCATAAACGTACTAGGAACAGTTACTATAATTTTTTCTCCGTGTAGCGTTACCCTTATGAAAAAGCTTTATATGTGAAAACATATATGATAAAATATATGAATATTATAATGTGATATGTTGTACAATATATAAAAGAATATTAATATTTTTGCCGTATTAATATATAATAACCCGATAAAAAACGTTTGGATTTAACCAGATATGTCTGGATCTCGTTGTATCTGTTTACATCCAACTACATCAAAATATTTGATCTTATTCCCCATATATTTTTTTTTATATACTTTTAATAACATATAGCTTTTCCATGGGAGTATCCGTAGCATTATTAACGTTCAAAAGCCGTTCTGATAAAGTACTATGGTATGTTCTCATGAAATTTTTAGTCTTGCAAAAGTACTGATTCTTGTTCCGGAATTTCTTACCAGTGGAACATTCATTACCAGGAATTCCTCCTCGGATTCTTCAGGAATTTTTTTCTTTTTACACGGAAAGTTAATTTATCATACATAACAACCTGTTACATATGGCTTAATTCTATAAAACTTTATGAAATTCTATAAAATTATATGAAAATTTATTCTATTTCATTAAATTTAGTGCAATTTCATAAAATTGTATGAAATTTCGAAAAATTAAAATCTATTCCAAAAATAATGACGTATAACATGTTATAAAATTTTAACAAATTTTCTAACATTTCATAAAGTTTATGAAAATATCTCGATTTTAATTGTATAAAATTTTATGAAATTATATTAAATGAGTTAATATTTTGATACTCGAAATTTATGAAATTTTAGGAAAACTAATGTAGTTTGGCTAAACATTAAGGAGTTCTGTTAAATTTTATCAAATCTCAAAAAATTATATGAAATTTTATCAAATTTATTATGAAAGTTCAAAACTTCATATGTCGATGAATATTCTACTTATCCGTATAAGATCACGTTCAGGCGTCAATGCAGTAGATAGTAGCGAGGACTTGGAACCGAAAGGTTCTAGGTTCGAGCCCAGCAGTCACCTGACTTTTTCATAAATTTAAAACATACTTAATCCGACTCAGTAATATCTCTATCCATTTGATCAAAATTTAAGATCTGTAGAGAATTTCTTTTTCTTTTTTCTGATTTAATATTTTTTTTATTTTTTAAAAAAATTAAAATTTTTTAAATATTATGAACTATCATAGAAATTCATATGATTTTAGAAAATTTTATGAACTTACTGGGCCATTTTCGGTAGAAAATTTTATTAAGGAAATTTTATAACATTGTATGAAGTTTCATAAATGAAGCTGAAGCTAGCGGGCGTAATAAGTAGCGGCCACGCAAAGAAAATTTCTGGCCGCTACTTATTACGGACGCTAGCCTAGCTTTATAATTTCATAAAAAAATTTTTTACGAGGGTATTACAATATCTACAATTTTTTAATCTACTTTTTCTTACCTTTTTCTCCACAGACGAAGTCATTTCTTGATTTTTTCAGTTTACAAATTAAATCATCATCACAGCATGCTTGAGGATTACGAGGATCACACTAAATAAATAAAAAAACAAAAAAAAAATTCAACATTACATTAAATATTATTTAGTCAATTACGAAAATTTATGAATAGATAAATACTATTTCATTATTTTTCGCACACAGATTGGTCTTTTGATTATTCCCCTCTAGTTGATATACGCATACTGTCAATGCAAATAGAATTCCTTGCAATGTAGAAAATAAATTAAATTTCAACATTGTTAAATAATTCTATTAACTAGAATCTTAAAAACTGAAGTAATTAGAAATCGTAAAATTGATTATATTTATGCTAGAAATTTTTAAACCCAAATTATGGACTTCCGGCTCAAGACTAATGTTTGTTTCTCTTAATAGGTTTCGATTAACTTTTTTAATCGTTTCATATCACAATAGCTAATGACTTTTTGAATTAGAACATCGTCTGATATTCAATGAAAATTCAAAACAAATTTTATCTTGATGAGTAAGCTTGTACTTAATGAATAGATAATAAGTATAACTTATCTATATATCGTTACCATTTCAAGGATTTCAAAATAATACAAAAAATATAATACACCGAGAAAAAATTATAGTAACTGTTCCTAGTACGTTTATGCAATATCATCCTATACCGTTATGGTAATGATTACTTGGGATTATGGGATATAGACCCATACTTTCTGGGAAGGTTTTCATCAATATGGTAACAATTCCTATCATTATGGTAACAGTTCCCATATCGCATGTGACAGAATCATGGTAATGATTACCATACTCATAAGAATTGTTCTCATAAGCAAATAGGAACCAATCCTATAACCACATTGTAACGGTTCCTATTAACGGTTCCTATAACCACATTGTAACCATTCCCATAATATTATGGTAACCATTCCCATAATATTATGGTAACCATTCCTATAATATTATAATAACCATTACCATAATATCATGGTAACCATACCCACAATATTATGGTAACCATTCCCATAATATTATGGTAACTATTCCCATAATATTATGGTAACCATTCCCATAATATTATGGTAACCATTCCCATAATATTATGGTAACCATTTCCATAATATTATAGTAACTATTCCAATAATATGATAACCATTCCCATAATATTATGATAACCATTCCTATAATATTATAGTAACCATTACCATTATATTATGGATAACATTCCCATAATATTATGGTAACCATTCCTATTATATTATAGTAACCATTACCATAATATCATGGTAACCATACCCATAATATTATGGTAACCATTCCCATAATATTATGGTAACTATGCCCATAATATTATGGTAACCATTCCCATAATATTATGGTAACCATTCCCATAATATTATGATAACCATTCCTATTAAATTATAGTAACCATTAACATAATATCATAGTCACCATTCCCATTATATTATGGTAACCATTCCCATAATATTATGATAACCATTCCCATAATATTATGGTCACCATTCCCATAATATTATGGTAACCATTCCTATTATATAATAGTAACCATTACGATAATCTCATGGTAATCATTCCCATTATATTATGGTAACTATTCCCATAATATTATCGTAACCATTTCCATAATATTATAGTAACCATTCCAATAATATGATAACCATTCCCATAATATTATGGTAACCATTCCCATAATATTATGGTAACCATTCCCATAATATTATGGTAACCATTTCCATAATATTATAGTAACTATTCCAATAATATGATAACCATTCCCATAATATTATGATAACCATTCCTATAATATTATAGTAACCATTACCATTATATTATGGATAACATTCCCATAATATTATGGTAACCATTCCTATTATATTATAGTAACCATTACCATAATATCGTGGTAACCATTCCCATAATATTATGGTCACCATTCCCATAATATTATGGTAACCATTCCTATTATATTATAGGAACCACTAACATAATATCATGGTAACCATTCCCATAATATTATGGTAACCACTCCCATAATATTATGGTAACCATCACCATAATATTATAGTAACCATTCCCATAATGTATGATAACCATTCCTACAATATAATAGGAACCATTACCATAATATTATGGATACCATTCCCATAATATTATGGTAACCATTCCCATAATATTATGATCACCATTCCCATAATATTATGGTAACTATTCCCATAATATTATGGTAACGATTACCATGATATTATAGTAACCATTACCATAATGTATGATAACCATTCCTACAATATAATAGGAACCATTACCATAATATTATGGATACCATTCCCATAATATTATGGTAACCATTCCCATAATATTATGATCACCATTCCCATAATATTATGGTAACTATTCCCATAATATTATGGTAACGATTACCATGATATTATAGTAACCATTACCATAATATTATGGTCACCATTCCCATAATATTATGGTAACCATTCCTATTATATTATAGTAACCATTACGATAATCTCATGGTAATCATTCCCATAATATTATGGTAACCATTCCCATAATATTATGGTAACCATTCCCATAATATTATGGTAACCATTCCCATAATATTATAGTAACCATTCCAATAATATGATAACCATTCCCATAATATTATGGTAACCATTCCCATAATATTATGATAACCATTCCTATAATATTATAGTAACCATTACCATTATATTATGGATAACATTCCTATAATATTATGGTAACCATTCCTATTATATTATAGTAACCATTACCATAATATCATGGTAACCATTCCCATAATATTATGGTCACCATTCCCATAATATTATGGTAACTATTCTTATTATATTATAGTAACCACTAACATAATATCATGGTAACCATTCCCATAATATTATGGTAACCACTCCCATAATATTATGGTAACCATCACCATAATATTATAGTAACCATTCCCATAATGTATGATAACCATTCCTACAATATAATAGGAACCATTACCATAATATTATGGATACCATTCCCATAATATTATGGTAACCATTCCCATAATATTATGATCACCATTCCCATAATATTATGGTAACTATTCCCATAATATTATGGTAACGATTACCATGATATTATAGTAACCATTACCATAATATTATGGTCACCATTCCCATAATATTATGGTAACCATTCCTATTATATTATAGTAACCATTACGATAATCTCATGGTAATCATTCCCATAATATTATGGTAACCATTCCCATAATATTATGGTAACCATTCCCATAATATTATAGTAACCATTCCAATAATATGATAACCATTCCCATAATATTATGGTAACCATTCCCATAATATTATGATAACCATTCCTATAATATTATAGTAACCATCACCATTATATTATGGATAACATTCCCATAATATTATGGTAACCATTCCCATAATATTATGATCACCATTCCCATAATATTATGGTAACTATTCCCATAATATTATGGTAATCATTCCCATTATATTATGGTAACCATTCCCATAATATTATGGTAACAATTACCATGATATTATAGTAACCATTACCATAGGTACATAGTAACGATTACCATAATTCCATAGGAACTATTCAGATACCATATGAGATTTATACCCATAATTATAGGAATGGTTACCATAATATATATGGGTGCCGTTCTTATAATCAACATTTCAAAAAAACCGGTTACCATGCAGTATGGAAACCATTCCCATAATATATTGTAACTGTTACTATAATTTTCTCTCCATGTACAACGTTGTTGTTATTGTTCTACATTATAAAATAATTATAAACAATGTCTGAACGCCTGTGACTGAAAGAGATAAATTTTTGTGACAGATACTTGAAATCTACGACATTTAGCGTCTATATCCGGCAGTTAAAAATATTAAATAAGATATAGCTGGTAAAAAAGATACCTAATCGTTCTAAAAGTGACGTCATCATCGGATCAAAAAATACTTTTTGGTTACATGTGCGATAGCAAACGACTAAAAAATATCGAAGTAACTTAACGAGCCATCTGGTGACAAAGTTTATCATCATTTAAATTTGTCCACTTACCGACTTCTCTCTAATTTTCAACAAATACTTAAAACAATCTTACCAAATAAATAAACGCGGATTTATAGCCTGCCATTTATAGGCACTAAATGTAGTAAATTTCAAATATGTGTCACAAGAACTAATGTATTTATCGAGTGCAATCGAGTCTAAGACGCTCGTGTATTGGTACCCTCGCCTTCGGCTCGGGCACCAATCTTCACACTCGCGTCTTAAACACGATCGCACTCGATAGATGAACTACTATTAGGTCACTGTAAGCAAAGATGGTGTAAGTCTGCAGGGTCGTAAAATTTAATTTGATTGAAGGGGACCCGGTGGTCTAGAAATTTCGAAAAATCCATTTTTAACTTCCCGCTAAGAAAATTGGAAATTTTCAAAAATTCGAGAAGTCATTGGTTTCACCTCGATTTGTGAAAATCGAAATTCTAACAGATTGTCGAAGTTTTGAGGTTCTAGGAAGCTATTCTGACTAAATTCAAGATGATGTCCGAGTGTATGTAAGTATGTACGTACGTATGTAAATATTATTTACTATAAACACTTAAAATTATTTTTTTCTTTTTAATTCAAAACGAAATCAAGAAAAAATACATGACATTTTTATGGTGACATTTGAGTAATAGGGATGCGCACATATTGAGATATTTAAACATTTATATTTTCTATTTTTATAAAAAATGAATTTTTTAAGTTATAGAGAGTTCTCAACTCTCACAGAATGATCTAACATTTGAATAATTTTTTAAAGTAAGGATAAAGTTTTAGAGATTCTCAAAAGGCTTAGACTATGAACTAATTTAATAGATATCTCTTCAACTGGTTTATAGGAACCACCTTTGTTTAGATTTTTTTTTATTAATTGATATGCATAGATTATTGGCAATGGCAATGAAGTTTGGTTTGCATTGACACTGAAAATCAACGCAAACAGAATTCTCAGCCATGCATTGATCATCTTTCCAGCAATATCCGTTTAAAATTGGCAGGCATGTTGATGGTCTGAGTGCTATATTATTCAACGCGCAAGCACATTTTCCTTCGGGTGAACAAATTGAATGCCATGAATCACTGCATTCCGAAACATCAGTACACGAGCTAAGCAAGTGTGCTGTAACGACCAGTTAATGAATAAATGAATTTAATCACCCGATATCCTGATGAACTTCATAATTTTTCAAATTGGCATCAATAAAATTGTACTTACTTTCAACACATCTATCAACAGATACTGCTGTGTAATTACTTTTACATTGACATTGATTATCAGAACAGTAAAATGAATCAGAATAGCAGTTGTTATCATTCAAACAGAATCCACTTAAAGTTGATAGACAACTAAGTTTACCAAACGCAAAATAATTCATATCACAAACACATGTATTTCCTGCTGAACATCTTGTATTTTTGATTTGTTGACAATCCGTGTCCGTTGAACACTTTCTTCCCGGCAAAGCTGAATAAAGTATGAAATGAGTATCACAAAGTGAAAGACTATCAATATTTTATTGCTACATTATAGAAAATTAGGAGGTAATAGGTAAATGTCCCAATACCGGAACAAGACCCAATACCGGAACGATTTGATAATCATTATATTATATTTCAACTCGTACGCGATGAAACTAAATAAAACTTTCTTTATTTGAAACCTTAATCTTTCAGTTAAAAAATAAGATATAAAAGAGATTTTAGAAAATATATAAAATATGAAAAAAAATGTTAATTAGAGCAATAGTCTCAGATTCATGACTTTTTCATGTCTCTTAATGGTTTTGCTAAGAAAGCAGTCAATGGTCTTAAGCTTATAGAAAATGTATAGAATTACTTATCAATAATTTTTTTTTTGTATATGCATCTAAAATGACATGAAATTCAAGAAAACATATTAAAAATATGAAAAAAATAGTATTATTATATTAATTTTACTGTTGGTCTACTGGTACACCAAAATGAACCCGTGCCTAGAACCGAAACCGCCAATCATATTAATGGTATCGATAGACATTAATGGTGAGGTTTATTGACTGGCTAAATCAAGTGAAATACTAATTACTAGATGCGAACACCCGCTTCGCTGGGTTTTTTTTTGGTAGTGTACTTATTAATGTATGTAATTTTCTGGACTGTTCTAAAAATTTCGAAAACGATTTGATAAGTTCTAAAATATTTGAATGTCGAATATCACTTAAAATTAATTTTTCATCTTTTTAATCTTATCTGTAGAATATTTTTATATTATAGAATGATGTCGCTTTAACTCCATCATATAAGTTAGCTACTGTTGCATAAATACACAAAATTTAATAACTTTATTATAGTAACAAATGTAATTTAAGACTTTATTGAAATTGGAATTTTAAATTTCGCGCCCCAAATAATCGTTCTTTTAAGTCCTTTTGTGTACAATGAAAGAAATTCAACTATTCGACAACAGATGGCGCCACTTTGGACAATGAATGAAGTTCAACTACTCGACAACAGATGGCGCCACTACACTTACTTTCCAAGTTGAAGGGTTAGAAAAGCCCTTATATCTTTAAAGACACATCCTTTAGGTTAAAACGGGAACTTTCTTGTTCGAGGGGGAATAAAGGGCTATCACACTATATAAGTCCCTTTATCGTGCTGGGACTCCTTTTTAAGTTTTATCGGCACGCACATTTTATCAACTTAGTTTTATTATATATAATGATTACTGGAGAATCAAGAAGTAGATTAGTGATTTCTTCTGGATTTGATGTTTTTAATATTTTTAGTTTATTCGCTGCTTCACGTGATTTATTGAAATCAGTCACTCACTGAGTTAGTTTCGATGATAGACTAGTTTCATTGATAGCTACCAAAGCATTATTTTTTAATTAATTACAGATCGATAATATACGTGAGTCAGAATTGCCATTAGTTTCATTGTCAGAACTGTAATGACTTATTTCATTGTCATTAAATATTTTGCAATTAATTTTATTGTCTGCATTAATATTTCTTTCATTATCAACATTATCCGATTCATTACAAGATATATTATAACTCACAAACCATGAATTATTTTCTACTGTTTTACTTTCATCACTAGATGAATTTTCAAAATTATGTAATTTATTTAAAAAACAACATATTCGTTTATTTTTTTGACCTTTACACGAATTTAAAAAAAATTTTTTTTTTGACATCTTTTTATTGTATTTATAATAACTAATTATATGTAATTACTTTAGAGCAGAATCAATAAATAATATTTGTAATCATTGGTACTTATAGGTTACAATGACATTAGCTGACGAAAGTTGAGGTTATGTCTCATAAGAAAGTTAATTTTTTGATGTTCTAGAGACATCATAAATAGTTATGATTTTGCTAACTTTCAGATTTCTTTTAAATGACATCAACATAAAGTTATCAAAACGATTACATTTTTTTGAGCTCTTAAAGGTAACATTTTTTAGATAACATGTCATCTTTTTGACATTAATGCTGGACGGAAACTCGATTTATTTACTTTTCCGGTATTAGGACAACCGAATTCCTGTATTAGGACAATGCTATTTCAGCGTTCCGGTATTGGGTCGGTATTTGATAACTTTCATAGTTTTCATTGGAAATTAATGTTCCTCAGGATGTATGATATTGATCAGTAACTAATTCTATACTTACTGGCTTCACATAGATATTTAGAGTTTGATAAGTGATCGAAATCACATTGGCATTTATTTTCAACACAAATTGAATTTTCGATATAGCAATCATTATTATTTGAACAATAACCCTCTAGAACTGGCACGCATTTTGTGCTCGTCAATGCAATATGATTATCTTTACAAACACATCTCTGATTATAACACTCTTGTCCTGTGCCTAGGCAATCAGCAATTACATTACACGATCGAGTAAATCTTGCTGTAAGCAAATTAAAGAGCCCAACAAAATAATAAATTCTTGTAACTTTAATTATGTTTTCATCATAATCTACTATTTACTTGGTATACATTCAGCATTCAAATGATTGATAAAATTTCGTGTGCATTGACATTCATTATTAATACAAATAGAATTCTCAGTAGAACACGATTCACTCTTTGTACAAAATTGACCTAGACGCTGCAAACATTTCGTGCCGTTTATTGCAATATAATTTACTTTACAATGACACTTTTTTTGCCAAGAACAGAACGAGTTCGGAATGTGTTCACAATCATTAGGAATCTGGCATATTTTATTTAGTAACACTTGAAATTAAAAAAAAAAACAGATATAGATATATATATAAGAGTAAGTCGGCAAATCATTTTTATCTACTATCAGCATTCTTACCCGGTGTACAGATATCATTTGAATAAGCAAAATAATTGGCTATGCATCGGCATTTATTAAAAAAACAATAAGAATTTTGAGCGACACAATCATCATTTTTTGAACAGTTACCCCCTACAAGTGGTGAGCAAGTTACTAAATCAGGTCCCCCGTAATTCAATTTACAAACACAAATTTTATCATCTGAACATGTTGAAAATTTAATTTCCTGACAATCTCTCTCCGTTTCACAGGGCATTTCCAAAAATTCTACCGAAAAAAATAAATATGTACAGTTTGAAAAAGGACTCACTATGCGTTTATTGAAATATAAATGAGAACATACTTGGCACACATTTAGATTCACGATAAACGTATCTAGGTTCACATTGACATTTGAAGTTGACACAAATAGAGTTTTTGGGTGCACATCGTTCTCCATTACGGCATGCTACGTTAAACCCTGCCACACACTTTTCATTGTTTATTGCATGATAACCCCGAAAACATTCACATTCATTCTTTTCAGAACAGTTTGAATGAAATAGGTACTGATCACAGTCTGTGAATAGTCTACAATACATTCCCAAGCGCACTGAGTTACAAAAAAAAAAAAAAAAGGGGGAAATTTAAAATTCTAGATAGCTACTAAATTGTACGATTTTTATCGTTAATCGACGTCAATTACTTCTCAAAAAAAGAGCCATCCGGCCTTACCCGGAATGCTAAAGTAGATTTCTTATTTGAATATTAAAATTTGTCAAGCTTCATAACAAATAAACTACTGAATTGACAATACGCTACATTAGTGTAAGGGAAAGGAGGGGGGGGGGGTAAGTAGGCCTTTAAGGAATGAGCGCTAATACGTAATGTAAATGTCAGCACATTTTGCGCCCAGGGATCCATTTTGCCCTACTCTCCCCTAATAGGGGAAGGTGGAGGCTTTAAAATGTTGAGTGCCTCGAATGATTTCGGGGCAAACTGGGTACCTTAAATTTTGGGGGCTCATTTTGCGCTCCCCCCCTGTCCCCTAATTAACACTTATTTGATAAGCTACAATATATAGATTTCCAAGATATGTTATGCCCTATTGTTCACAAGTTATTAGAGGACTAAGCTGCAAAAAACTTGTTTAATTTTTTGTGAAATTTTCGAGATCATCAAATTGTTAGAATATTTATATTTGCAAATAACTTTGAAACAATCTAACCAAACAACTCCAAAATCTAAGGAGATCTAGAACTTAATAACATGCGCCGATTGACGCCTCAACTTTCGAAATCGGTTAAACCGTTTGTGAGATATCCTGGTAGAAAGATATGCTTAAAAACGGTTTTTTTTTTTTGAAAACAATGCCATACAAAAGTATTTTCGAGCTCAAAAAGCTCGAATATGTGTTCATAACAATGATTTTGAATTCAAGGAGATTGAAAACAGTGGGATGTTTTGGCGCTGGCCCACAAGGTCAACTGATGGGCAGAATTGTTTTTCTCGGGCAGATCATTTTCGGTATAAAATATTAATTATCATTTTCTTACGGGTTTTATGTTTCTATTCTTGATAAGATGAATCAAAACTTACCTCGCTTGCATTCAGTATTACGAATAGTTTTAAACATAAGTTTGCATTTACACTGGTTATCAAAACACTCAGAATTATCAACTTTGCAGTCTTCATTGTTCTGGCAGTGTGTATCCAAAATTGGTACACAGGTTGTCCAATTCACACGCATTGTATTTGATGAGCAGATACAAATTTTAGATGCCGAACATTCGGCAAATTTAACTCCGGCACAATCAGAATCAATTGTACAAGATGAACCTAATTGATCTGGAATGACAATAAGAAAAATATTCTTTATATCTTATTAAGTCTCAACAAATTCTTTTGATTACCGCCGAACGTGTAAAACGGTTCATTAGTTTGCGAAGTATATTCTTAGTGAGATAATAATTGTCTTTTGAGCTCCACACCCTTACGGTCAAAGACTATAGGATACTCTTAGAGAATAACAATAAAAAACTAATGGTCTAGTATAAATTATTTAGTGTCATTAGACGATTTAGTGTCGTTAGTGTGATTAGTGGTCTTAGTCAGTGTTTTCGGCATTATTACAATCATAAGCGTAATGAACTTATGCCTTAATATCGATGGTCTCAACCGATAAAAAATCTTATCCTACTATATAAGCTTAGATTAGTATTGAATTACTAAAAGAACGTCTCAATCGGAAAATCCGTTTGAAAGATATCATCGATGAAGGAAACAGTAGAAAACGGTTTTTTTGCAAATATCGTCGAAACGACTAAACATATCATTTACAAAATTTTATCAGCTCTAGAGCTCATTAAAACGCGCCGATTGCCGCCTCATCTGTTTCAATCGGAAAGATGAGTCATTTCAAAGATAATCGAAAAAAACCGTTTATTATCATTTCTTTCTTTTGCAATATCTTTCGAACAAATTAGCCTATTGAAACAGCTGTGACAGCAATCGAAGCGTTTTATAAAGTTCTAAAGCTGATAAGATTTTTTTGAACTCGATCGTGCGACTTATTCCTGAGAAATCGATAAAAAACTTAAAAAAAAATGTTTTTTTTTTCTATTCGCAAATATTGTCGAGTCTACTTGATCAAATGATCTGAAATTTTCAATAAAGTTGATGGCCAACAAACTCTTTCGATTGCCTTAAGAACCATTCAAATCGGTTCATTAGTTAAAAAGTCATAGACGGATCACGCACATACAGACACTCGGACATCATTCTGAAAATAGTCAGGATAACTTCCTAGGACCTCAAAACGATGACATCTGATAAAAATTCGATTTTCGAAAATCAGGGTGAAAACAATAACTACCGAAAATTGTTGAAAATAATCGTTCTTATTAGCGAGAAGTTGAAATAAATAGAAAATTCGAGTCCACCATCAGAGGATTTGAACCTAGCATACTTTCCACTCTATATGGCTGCTCTCCTCATCGCTTATATTTTAACAGTAAGCGTTTTACAACGAACTGGATCGACGCATTTTTATTTGTAAACAGACAAAATGTTTTTGGATAAAAGACCTAAATGTTTCCCGTGAATCTTGAAAACACGTGTAATGATTTATATAATTATTTAAACGCATATACATTTTTATTTCTAAACGCTCAAGTTGCGTAAAGCACTAATGTGTTTTAGTTTAAAGCACTAAGTTAAATACTTAAATTCGCAGTAATCCCGTGTCAATATCAATGATACTATACGTAAATATATCGAATACTTACATCAAATGTATGCATACATCAGTAATTAGTTACCTTCTTTCGTGCAAATGAAGTCATTCCCTTGTTTCTTCGGTTTACATATTGATTTATCATCACAGCATACTCGAGGATGATGAGGATAGCACTAAATAATGTTATCATATTGAATTGACGTTAAATTAATGTTAATTTAACAATTAAGTTATAATAATCAATGATGTATCGATAGTTACTATTTCATTGCGTTTGACACACTGGTTAGTCGTTATTTGATTGCTTTCCTCAACCTGGGTGATGCAAATTGTTAATGCAACTAAGGTTCCACGCAAAGTGTGGAAAAAATGTTTTGTTAACATTATAGATGAATTTTCTTCAGTTAAAAAAAAAAAAACAAAGCTGTCAATTATCAAATAATTTATTATTGTTAACGAGAAAAAAACGTTGTTTCTAATGACTGATTTCGGCCGTGAAGCCAACGCTTGATTGATAATTAATTACTGTCTCTAATCAAACGTTTGATTATTTTTATATGTCATCAAGCAATGATAAAATTAAAATATTTAGTACTTAAAAATCCAACTTTAAAAAAGTTCAAAAATATTCGATTTTCAATAAATCTGAAATTAATACTTTTCAGTTTGTAACAGAGTACTAACAAAAATGATATAACAAGTGAGTATTTGTGTAATGTACAAAATTAGAAATAATGATGGGTTTTTTTTTTAACATTAATAGTGTTTTTAAATGTCAGTAAATTAAATAATCTATATTAGGCAATAAAATTGCCACTTCTAACGTCTATAAAAACAATCTATCTAATCAAATTGTTATTTTTAATAAGTAATACAATGGATGCTTATTGTCAATGGTACGAACACCTACTCTAAAAAAGCAAGGTCTGAAAATAGTATTTTAGGCCCATTCCTATTCAAATTGTAGTTCAGTTAATTAATACGCATAGATTATTCGCGACAGCGATGAAATTTGGTTTGCATTGACACCTGAAATCAATGCAAGCAGAATTCTCAGCCATGCATTGATCATCTTGCCAACAATACCCGTTTAAAGTTGGCAGGCATGTTGATGGTCTGAGTGCTACATTATTCAACGCACAAACACATTTTCCTTCGGGTAAACAGATTGAATGCCATGAATCACTGCATTCCAAAACAGTAGTACAAGAACGAAGCAAATGAGCTGTAACAACCGATTAATAAATAAATGAATTTGACTACCGGCTTTTCTAATGAACTTTATAATTTTTTCCAATTGGGATTGATATAGTTGTACTTACTTTCAATACATCTATCAACAGACACTGCTGTGTAATTAGTTTTGCATTGACACTGATTATTAAAACAACGAAACGTATCGGAACAACAGTCTTTATCATCTGAACAAAATCCATTTAAAGACGATACACAAAACAAATTATCGAACGCTACATAATTTATTTCACAAGCACATACATTTCTTGCTGAACATTTTGAATTTTTTATGTTTCGACAATCCGTGTCGGTTAAACACACTTTTCCCAATGAAGCTAAATAAAGTTTCAAATGACCATCATAACGGAAAATACAATTAATTATTTGCAAAGAATCATCTCATTTTATACTCACTGGCTTCACATTCATAATTTGAATTCGGCTTGTGATTGAAATCACATCGACATTTATTTTCAACACAAATTGATTTTTTGACGTAGCAATCTTTATTTTTCGAACAATGACCATCTAAAACTGGTGCGCATTTTGTGCCCGTCAATGCAATATGATTATCTTTACAAACACATATTTGATTAGAACACTCTTGTCCCATGCGTGGGCAATCAGAATTTCCATTACACGATTGATTAAATCGTACTGGCAAGAAAATATATCTTTGAATAAATAACTTCTTATGACATAAACGTACATGAGCATGAGCACAGATGTTTACTCTGTAAATCGAAGTGTTTTAAAGTAAAACCCCTAATTGTAATATTGCCATTTAAACACATTGTAATCACATTCTAAACGTTTGCAAGTGTGTATGAAGTGACTACAATCCATTCAAATGTCAACAACACACTTAGGTGTTTAAAGTTTAAACACTTCGATTTACAGTATATATTCGAACATTTTTTATTTTAATCTTGTACTTACCTGGTATACATTCAGCATTTAAATGTTTGATGAAATTTGGTCTGCATTGACATTCATTATTAATACAAATGGAATTCGTCGTGGTACACGATTCATTCTTTGTACAAACTTGACCTAGATACTGCAAACATTTTGTGCCATTTATTGCAATATGATTGTCTTTACAATGACACTTTTTTTGCCTCGAACAGAACGAGTTCGGAATGTGTTCACAATCGTTAGAAATCTGGCATATTTTATTTAGTAACACTTGAAAGTAAATATATATATATATATATATATATATATATATATATATATATATATATATGAAGGTGGCGCAAAAAAACCGACTATATTTTTTTTTTCGAGTCTCTTATGAAAATTTGTTGGTTTACGATGTTTTAAGAAGCCTTTCTAAAAATTCATCTCGATAAAAAATTTTTTAGAGGTCGCTCACGAATTTTGAAAATATTAAAATTGTTCGAAATTTGAATTCTTATTTAAAATTTTTTTCTTTTTTAGTAGCAATAGTTTATATTTGTGAAATCATGACGTCGCTGCAAATTTAAGCCCAAAATTTAAATATTTAAACCTCGCTCAAGAATTTTGAACGTTTCCGAGTACTGTCTTTTAGACGTTTTTGAACCACCTTTGAATATTAAGAATAAAGCTTCTCGATTTTTCCACCATCAATTTGCATGATAATGAATAAAAATATAGCCCGAGAAATAGAAATAATAAGTAATTTACATACTTTTTTATTTTTAATTCTATTTTTAAATTTCTTGGCTTATTCAAAACTTGGCAAATTTTATTGTTCATGACTGTCCGGTATATTTTCTGTTATGAAAATGTTATATTTTAATGAAAAAACAATACTTGAGTTATAAAAAAATACAAAGACCAATTCAAAGTATTCGTTAAATATTATCAGTTAATATTCCAAATGCTTGAGCGAGGTTAAAAAATTTGAATTTTAAGCTCAAATTTTCGGCATAGTCATGATTTTACAGATATAAACTATTGCTGCCACGAGGAAGAAAAAATTTTGGAATAAAAATTCAAATTTTGATCATTTTTGATATTTTCAAAATTCGTGAGCGATCTCTTAAAAATTTTTTATCGAGCTGATTTTTGGAGAGGCTTCTTAAAACAACGTAAACCAAAAAATTTTCATAAGAGACTCGAAAAAAAAAAATAGTCGGTTTTTTTGCGCCACCCTAATATATATAAATATCTATACGTGATTCGGCAATGGTTTTTTTATTTATAATTAGCATACTTACGTGGTGTACATAGATCATTTGAATAAGCAAAATGATTGGCTATGCATCGGCATCTATTAATAAAACAATAAGAATTTTGAGCGACACAATCATCATTTTTTGAACAGTTACCCCCTATAAGTGGTGAGCACGTTAATAAATCCGGTCCCCCGTAATTCGATTTACAAACACAAATTTTATCATTCGAACATGTTGAAAATTTAATTTCCTGACAATCTCTCTCCGTTTCACAGGGCATTTCCAAAAATTCTACCGAAAAAAATAAATATGTACAGTTTGAAAAAGGACTCACTATGCGTTTATTGAAATACAAATGAGAACATACTTGGCACACATTTAGATTCACGATAAACGTATCTAGGTTCACATTGACATTTGTAGTTGACACAAATAGAGTTTTTGGGTGCACATCGTTCTCCATTACGGCATGCTACGTTAAACCCTGCCACACACTTTTCATTGTTTATTGCATGATAACCCCGAAAACATTCACATTCATTCTTTTCAGAACAGTTTGAATGAAATAGGTACTGATCACAGTCTGTGAATAGTCTACAATACATTCCCAAGCGCACTGAGTTACAAAAAAAAAAAAAAGGGGGAAATTTAAAATTCTAGATAGCTACTAAATTGTACGATTTTTATCGTTAATCGACGTCAATTACTTCTCAAAAAAAGAGCCATCCGGCCTTACCCGGAATGCAAAAGTAGATTTCTTATTTAAATATTAAAATTTGTCAAGCTTCATAACAAATAAACTACTGAATTGACAATACGCTACATTAGTATAAGGGAAAGGAGGGGGGGGGGGTAAGTAGGCCCTTAAGGAATGAGCGCTAATACATAATGTAAATGTCAGCACATTTTGCGCCCACGGATCCATTTTGCACTACTCTCCCCTAATAGGGGAAGGTGAAGGCTTTAAAAATCTGAGTGCCTCGAATGATTTCGGGACAAAATGGGCACCTTAAATTTTGGGAGCTCATTTTGCGCTCCCCCCCTGTCCCCTAATTAACACTTATTTGATAAGCTACAATATATAGATTTCCAAGATATGTTATGCCCTATTGTTTACAAGTTATTAGAGGACTAAGCTGCAAAAAAAACTTGTTTAATTTTTTGTGAAATTTTCGAGAACATCAAATTGTCAGAATATTTATAATTGCAAATAGCTTTGAAACAATTTAACCAAATAATTTCAAAATCTAAGGAGATCTAGAACTTAATAAAATGCGCCGATTGACGCCTCAACTTTTGAAATCGGTTAAACCGTTTGTGAGATATCCTGGTAGAAAGATATGCTTAAAAACGGTTTTTTTTTTTTTGAAAACAATGCCATACAAAAGTATTTTCGAGTTCAAAAAGTTTGAATATGTATTCATAACAATGATTTCGAATTCAAGGAGCTTGAAAACAGCGGGATGTTTTAGGGCTGGCCCACAAGGTCAACTGATGGGCAGAATTGTTTTTCTCGGGCAGATCATTTTCGGTATAAAATATTAATTATCATTTTCTTACGGGTTTTATGTTTCTATTCTTGATAAGATGAATCAAAACTTACCTCGCTTGCATTCAGTATTACGAATAGTTTTAAACATAAGTTTGCATTTACACTGGTTATCAAAACACTCAGAATTATCAACTTTGCAGTCTTCATTGTTCTGGCAGTGTGTATCCAAAATTGGTACACAGGTTGTCCAATTCACACGCATTGTATTTGATGAGCAGATACAAATTTTAGATGCCGAACATTCGGCAAATTTAACTCCGGCACAATCAGAATCAATTGTACAAGATGAACCTAATTGATCTGGAATGACAATAAGAAAAATATTCTTTATATCTTATTAAGTCTCAACAAATTCTTTTGATTACCGCCGAACGTGTAAAACGGTTCATTAGTTTGCGAAGTATATTCTTAGTGAGATAATAATTGTCTTTTGAGCTCCACACCCTTACGGTCAAAGACTATAGGATACTCTTAGAGAATAACAATAAAAAACTAATGGTCTAGTATAAATTATTTAGTGTCATTAGACGATTTAGTGTCGTTAGTGTGATTAGTGGTCTTAGTCAGTGTTTTCGGCATTATTACAATCATAAGCGTAATGAACTTATGCCTTAATATCGATGGTCTCAACCGATAAAAAATCTTATCCTACTATATAAGCTTAGATTAGTATTGAATTACTAAAAGAACGTCTCAATCGGAAAATCCGTTTGAAAGATATCATCGATGAAGGAAACAGTAGAAAACGGTTTTTTTGCAAATATCGTCGAAACGACTAAACATATCATTTACAAAATTTTATCAGCTCTAGAGCTCATTAAAACGCGCCGATTGCCGCCTCATCTGTTTCAATCGGAAAGATGAGTCATTTCAAAGATAATCGAAAAAAACCGTTTATTATCATTTCTTTCTTTTGCAATATCTTTCGAACAAATTAGCCTATTGAAACAGCTGTGACAGCAATCGAAGCGTTTTATAAAGTTCTAAAGCTGATAAGATTTTTTTGAACTCGATCGTGCGACTTATTCCTGAGAAATCGATAAAAAACTTAAAAAAAAATGTTTTTTTTTTCTATTCGCAAATATTGTCGAGTCTACTTGATCAAATGATCTGAAATTTTCAATAAAGTTGATGGCCAACAAACTCTTTCGATTGCCTTAAGAACCATTCAAATCGGTTCATTAGTTAAAAAGTCATAGACGGATCACGCACATACAGACACTCGGACATCATTCTGAAAATAGTCAGGATAACTTCCTAGGACCTCAAAACGATGACATCTGATAAAAATTCGATTTTCGAAAATCAGGGTGAAAACAATAACTACCGAAAATTGTTGAAAATAATCGTTCTTATTAGCGAGAAGTTGAAATAAATAGAAAATTCGAGTCCACCATCAGAGGATTTGAACCTAGCATACTTTCCACTCTATATGGCTGCTCTCCTCATCGCTTATATTTTAACAGTAAGCGTTTTACAACGAACTGGATCGACGCATTTTTATTTGTAAACAGACAAAATGTTTTTGGATAAAAGACCTAAATGTTTCCCGTGAATCTTGAAAACACGTGTAATGATTTATATAATTATTTAAACGCATATACATTTTTATTTCTAAACGCTCAAGTTGCGTAAAGCACTAATGTGTTTTAGTTTAAAGCACTAAGTTAAATACTTAAATTCGCAGTAATCCCGTGTCAATATCAATGATACTATACGTAAATATATCGAATACTTACATCAAATGTATGCATACATCAGTAATTAGTTACCTTCTTTCGTGCAAATGAAGTCATTCCCTTGTTTCTTCGGTTTACATATTGATTTATCATCACAGCATACTCGAGGATGATGAGGATAGCACTAAATAATGTTATCATATTGAATTGACGTTAAATTAATGTTAATTTAACAATTAAGTTATAATAATCAATGATGTATCGATAGTTACTATTTCATTGCGTTTGACACACTGGTTAGTCGTTATTTGATTGCTTTCCTCAACCTGGGTGATGCAAATTGTTAATGCAACTAAGGTTCCACGCAAAGTGTGGAAAAAATGTTTTGTTAACATTATAGATGAATTTTCTTCAGTTAAAAAAAAAAAAACAAAGCTGTCAATTATCAAATAATTTATTATTGTTAACGAGAAAAAAACGTTGTTTCTAATGACTGATTTCGGCCGTGAAGCCAACGCTTGATTGATAATTAATTACTGTCTCTAATCAAACGTTTGATTATTTTTATATGTCATCAAGCAATGATAAAATTAAAATATTTAGTACTTAAAAATCCAACTTTAAAAAAGTTCAAAAATATTCGATTTTCAATAAATCTGAAATTAATACTTTTCAGTTTGTAACAGAGTACTAACAAAAATGATATAACAAGTGAGTATTTGTGTAATGTACAAAATTAGAAATAATGATGGGTTTTTTTTTTAACATTAATAGTGTTTTTAAATGTCAGTAAATTAAATAATCTATATTAGGCAATAAAATTGCCACTTCTAACGTCTATAAAAACAATCTATCTAATCAAATTGTTATTTTTAATAAGTAATACAATGGATGCTTATTGTCAATGGTACGAACACCTACTCTAAAAAAGCAAGGTCTGAAAATAGTATTTTAGGCCCATTCCTATTCAAATTGTAGTTCAGTTAATTAATACGCATAGATTATTCGCGACAGCGATGAAATTTGGTTTGCATTGACACCTGAAATCAATGCAAGCAGAATTCTCAGCCATGCATTGATCATCTTGCCAACAATACCCGTTTAAAGTTGGCAGGCATGTTGATGGTCTGAGTGCTACATTATTCAACGCACAAACACATTTTCCTTCGGGTAAACAGATTGAATGCCATGAATCACTGCATTCCAAAACAGTAGTACAAGAACGAAGCAAATGAGCTGTAACAACCGATTAATAAATAAATGAATTTGACTACCGGCTTTTCTAATGAACTTTATAATTTTTTCCAATTGGGATTGATATAGTTGTACTTACTTTCAATACATCTATCAACAGACACTGCTGTGTAATTAGTTTTGCATTGACACTGATTATTAAAACAACGAAACGTATCGGAACAACAGTCTTTATCATCTGAACAAAATCCATTTAAAGACGATACACAAAACAAATTATCGAACGCTACATAATTTATTTCACAAGCACATACATTTCTTGCTGAACATTTTGAATTTTTTATGTTTCGACAATCCGTGTCGGTTAAACACACTTTTCCCAATGAAGCTAAATAAAGTTTCAAATGACCATCATAACGGAAAATACAATTAATTATTTGCAAAGAATCATCTCATTTTATACTCACTGGCTTCACATTCATAATTTGAATTCGGCTTGTGATTGAAATCACATCGACATTTATTTTCAACACAAATTGATTTTTTGACGTAGCAATCTTTATTTTTCGAACAATGACCATCTAAAACTGGTGCGCATTTTGTGCCCGTCAATGCAATATGATTATCTTTACAAACACATATTTGATTAGAACACTCTTGTCCCATGCGTGGGCAATCAGAATTTCCATTACACGATTGATTAAATCGTACTGGCAAGAAAATATATCTTTGAATAAATAACTTCTTATGACATAAACGTACATGAGCATGAGCACAGATGTTTACTCTGTAAATCGAAGTGTTTTAAAGTAAAACCCCTAATTGTAATATTGCCATTTAAACACATTGTAATCACATTCTAAACGTTTGCAAGTGTGTATGAAGTGACTACAATCCATTCAAATGTCAACAACACACTTAGGTGTTTAAAGTTTAAACACTTCGATTTACAGTATATATTCGAACATTTTTTATTTTAATCTTGTACTTACCTGGTATACATTCAGCATTTAAATGTTTGATGAAATTTGGTCTGCATTGACATTCATTATTAATACAAATGGAATTCGTCGTGGTACACGATTCATTCTTTGTACAAACTTGACCTAGATACTGCAAACATTTTGTGCCATTTATTGCAATATGATTGTCTTTACAATGACACTTTTTTTGCCTCGAACAGAACGAGTTCGGAATGTGTTCACAATCGTTAGAAATCTGGCATATTTTATTTAGTAACACTTGAAAGTAAATATGTATATATATATATATATAAAGGTAGCGCAAAAAAACCGACTATATTTTTTTTTTGAGTCTCTTATGAAAATTTGTTGGTTTACGATGTTTTAAGAAGCCTCTCTAAAAATTCATCTCGATAAAAAATTTTTTAGAGGTCGCTCACGAATTTTGAAAATATTAAAATTGTTCGAAATTTGAATTCTTATTTAAAATTTTTTTCTTTTTTAGTAGCAATAGTTTATATTTGTGAAATCATGACGTCGCTGCAAATTTAAGCCCAAAATTTAAATATTTAAACCTCGCTCAAGAATTTTGAACGTTTCCGAGTACTGTCTTTTAGACGTTTTTGAACCACCTTTGAATATTAAGAATAAAGCTTCTCGATTTTTCCACCATCAATTTGCATGATAATGAATAAAAATATAGCCCGAGAAATAGAAATAATAAGTTATTTACATACTTTTTTATTTTTAATTCTATTTTTAAGTTTCTTGGCTTATTCAAAACTTGGCAAATTTTATTGTTCATGACTGTCCGGTATATTTTCTGTTATGAAAATGTTATATTTTAATGAAAAAACAATACTTGAGTTATAAAAAAATACAAAGACCAATTCGAAGTATTCGTTAAATATTATCAGTTAATATTCCAAATGCTTGAGCGAGGTTAAAAAATTTGAATTTTAAGCTCAAATTTTCGGCATAGTCATGATTTTACAGATATAAACTATTGCTGCCACGAGGAAGAAAAAATTTTGGAATCAAAATTCAAATTTTGATCATTTTTGATATTTTCAAAATTCGTGAGCGATCTCTTAAAAATTTTTTATCGAGCTGATTTTTGGAGAGGCTTCTTAAAACAACGTAAACCAACAAATTTTCATAAAAGACTAGAAAAAAAAAATAGTCGGTTTTTTTGCGCCACCCTAATATATATAAATATCTATACGTGATTCGGCAATGCATTTTTATTTATAATTAGCATACTTACGTGGTGTACATAGATCATTTGAATAAGCAAAATGATTGGCTATGCATCGGCATTTATTAATAAAACAATAAGAATTTTGAGCGACACAATCATCATTTTTTGAACAGTTACCCCCTATAAGTGGTGAGCAAGTTAATAAATCAGGTCCCCCGTAATTCGATTTACAAACACAAATTTTATCATTCGAACATGTTGAAAATTTAATTTCCTGACAATCTCTCTCCGTTTCACAGGGCATTTCCAAAAATTCTACCGAAAAAAATAAATTATGTACAGTTTGAAAAAGGACTCACTATGCGTTTATTGAAATACAAATGAGAACATACTTGGCACACATTTAGATTCACGATAAACGTATCTAGGTTCACATTGACATTTGAAGTTGACACAAATAGAGTTTTTGGGTGCACATCGTTCTCCATTACGGCATGCTACGTTAAACCCTGCCACACACTTTTCATTGTTTATTGCATGATAACCCCGAAAACATTCACATTCATTCTTTTCAGAACAGTTTGAATGAAATAGGTACTGATCACAGTCTGTGAATAGTCTACAATACATTCCCAAGCGCACTGAGTTACAAAAAAAAAAAGGGGGAAATTTAAAATTCTAGATAGCTACTAAATTGTACGATTTTTATCGTTAATCGACGTCAATTACTTCTCAAAAAAAGAGCCATCCGGCCTTACCCGGAATGCAAAAGTAGATTTCTTATTAAAATATTAAAATTTGTCAAGCTTCATAACAAATAAACTACTGAATTGACAATACGCTACATTAGTATAAGGGAAAGGAGGGGGGGGGGGTAAGTAGGCCCTTAAGGAATGAGCGCTAATACATAATGTAAATGTCAGCACATTTTGCGCCCACGGATCCATTTTGCACTACTCTCCCCTAATAGGGGAAGGTGAAGGCTTTAAAAATCTGAGTGCCTCGAATGATTTCGGGACAAAATGGGCACCTTAAATTTTGGGAGCTCATTTTGCGCTCCCCCCCTGTCCCCTAATTAACACTTATTTGATAAGCTACAATATATAGATTTCCAAGATATGTTATGCCCTATTGTTCACAAGTTATTAGAGGACTAAGCTGCAAAAAAAAACTTGTTCAATTTTTTGTGAAATTTTCGAGAACATCAAATTGTCAGAATATTTATAATTGCAAATAGCTTTGAAACAATTTAACCAAATAATTTCAAAATCTAAGGAGATCTAGAACTTAATAAAATGCGCCGATTGACGCCTCAACTTTCGAAATCGGTTAAACCGTTTGTGAGATATCCTGGTAGAAAGATATGCTTAAAAACGGTTTTTTTTCGAAAACAATGCCATACAAAAGTATTTTCGAGTTCAAAAAGCTTGAATATGTATTCATAACAATGATTTCGAATTCAAGGAGCTTGAAAACAGCGGGACGTTTTAGGGCTGGCCCACAAGGTAAACCGAGAGGCAGAATTTTTTATTCTGGGCAGATCATTTTCGGTATAAAATATTAATTATCATTTTCTTACGGGTTTTATGTTTCTATTCTTGATAAGATAAATGAAAACTTACCTCTCTTGCATTCAGTATTACGAATAGTTTTAAACATAAGTTTGCATTTACACTGGTTATAAAAACACTCAGAATTATCAACTTTGCAGTCGTTATTAGTCTGGCAGTGTCTATCCAAAATTGGTACACAGGTTGTCCAATTCACACGCATTGTATTTGATGAGCAGATACAAATTTTAGATGTCGAACATTCGGCAAATTTAACTCCGGCACAATCAGAATCAATTGTACAAGATGAACCTAATTGATCTGGAATGACAATAAGAAAATTATTCTTTATATCTTATTAAGTCTCAACAAATTCTTTTGATTACCGCTGAACGTGTAAAACGGTTCATTAGTTTGCGAAGTATATTCTTAGTGAGATAATAATTGTCTTTTGAGCTCCACACCCTTACGGTCAAAGACTATTGAACGCGCTTAGAGAACAAAATCGGAAAATCCGTTTGAAAGATATCATCGATGAAAGAAACAGTAGAAAACGGTTTTTTTTGCAAATATCGTCGAAACGACCAAACATATCATTTACAAAATTTTATCAGCTCTAGAGCTCATTAAAACGCGCCGATTGCCGCCTCATCTGTCTCAATCGGAAAAAAACCGTTTATTATCATTTCTTTCTCTTGCAATATCTTTCGAACAAATTAGCCTATTGAAACAGCTGTGACAGCAATAGAAGCGTTTTTTAAAGTTCTAAAGCTGATAAAATTTTTTTGAACTCGATCGTCCGACTCATTCCTGAGAAATCGATAAAAAAACTTAAAAGAAAATGTTTCTTTTTTCTATTCGCAAATATTGTCGAGTCTACTTGATCAAATGATCTGAAATTTTCAATAAAGTTGATGGCCAACAAACTCTTTCGATTGCCTTAAGAACCATTCAAATCGGTTCATTAGTTAAAAAGTTATAGACGGATCACGCACATACAGACACTCGGACATCATTCTGAAAATAGTCAGGATAGCTTCCTAGGACCTCAAAACGATGACATCTGATAAAAACTCGATTTTCGAAAATCGGGGTGAAAACAATAACTACCAAAAATTGTTGAAAATAATCGTTCTTATTAGCGAGAAGTTGAAATAAATAGAAAATTCGAGTCCACCACCAGAGGATTTGAACCTAGCATACTTTCCACTCTATATGGCTGCTCTCCTCATCGCTTATATTTTAACAGTAAGCGTTTTACAACGAACTGGATCGACGCATTTTTATTTGTAAACCGCCAAAACGTTTTTGGATAAAAGACCTAAATGTTTCCCGTGAATCTTGAAAACACGTGTAATGATTTATATAATTATTTAAACGCATATACATTTTTAATTCTAAACGCTCAAGTTGCGTGAAGCACTAACGTGTTTTATTTTGAAGCACTAAGTTAAATACTTAAGTTCGCAGTAATCCCGTGTCAATATCAATGATACTATACGTAAATATATCGAATACTTACATCAAATGTATGCATACATCAGTAATTAGTTACCTTCTTTCGCGCAAATGAAGTCATCCCCTTGTTTCTTTGGTTTACATATTGAATTATTATCACAGCATACTCGAGGATGATGAGGATAGCACTAAATAATGTTTTCATATTGAATTGACGTTAAATTTATGTTAATTTAACAATTAAGTTATAATAATCAATGATGTATCGATAGTTACTATTTCATTGCGTTTGACACACTGGTTAGTCGTTATTTGATTGCTTTTCTCAACCTGGGTGATGCAAATTGTTAATGCAACTAAGGTTCCACGCAAAGTGTGGAAAAAATGTTTTGTTAACATTATAGATAAATTTTCTTCAGTTAAAAAAAAAAAACAAAGCTGTCGATTATCAAATAATTTATTATTGTTAACGAGTAAAAAACGTTGTTTCTAATGACTGATTTCGGCCGTGAAGCCAACATTTTATTGACAATTAATAATTGTCACTAATCAAACGTTTGATTATTTTTATATGGCATCAACCAATGATAGAATAAAAATATTTATTACTGAAAAATCCAGCTTTAAAAAAGTTCAAAAATATTTGATTTTCAATAAATCTTAAATTTATATTTTTCAGTTAGTAACAGAGTACTAACAAAAATGATATAGTAAGTCAGTATTTGTGTAATGTACAAAATTAGAAATAACGATGGGTTTTTTTTTTTTAACATAAGTAGTATTTTTAAATGTCAGTAAATTTTAAAATGTATATTAGGCGATAAAATTTCCACTTCTAACATCTATAAAAATAATCTATCTAATCAAATTGTTATTTTTAATAAGTATTACAATGATTGCTTATTGTCAATGGTACGAACACCTACTCTAAAAAAGCAAGGTCTGAAAATAATCTATTAGGCCCGCTCTTATTCATATTGTATTTCAGTTAATTGACACGCATAGATTATTAGCGACAGCGATGAAATTTGGTTTGCATTGACACCTGAAATCAATGCAAACAGAATTCTCAGCCATGCATTGATCATCTTGCCAACAATACCCGTTTAAAGTTGGCAGGCATGTTGATGGTCTGAGTGCTACATTATTCAACGCACAAACACATTTTCCTTCGGGTAAACAGATTGAATGCCATGAATCACTGCATTCCAAAACAGTAGTACAAGAACGAAGCAAATGAGCTGTAACAACCGATTAATAAATAAATGAATTTGACTACCGGCTTTTCTAATGAACTTTATAATTTTTCCGATTGGGATTGATATAGTTGTACTTACTTTCAATACATCTATCAACAGATACTGCTGTGTAATTAGTTCTACATTGACATTGATTATTAAAACAACGAAACGTATCGGAACAACAGTCTTTATCATCTGAACAAAATCCATTTAAAGACGATACACAAAACAAATTATCGAATGCTACATAATTTATTTCACAAGCACATACATTTCTTGCTGAACATTTTGAATTTTTTATGTTTCGACAATCCGTGTCGGTTAAACACACTTTTCCCAATGAAGCTAAATAAAGTTTCAAATGACCATCATAACGGAAAATACAATTAATTATTTGCAAAGAATCATCTCATTTTATACTCACTGGCTTCACATTCATAATTTGAATTCGGCTTGTGATTGAAATCACATCGACATTTATTTTCAACACAAATTGATTTTTTGACGTAGCAATCTTTATTTTTCGAACAATGACCATCTAAAACTGGTGCGCATTTTGTGCTCGTCAATGCAATATGATTATCCTTACAAACACATATTTGATTAGAACACTCTTGTCCCATGCGTGGGCAATCAGAATTTCCATTACACGATTGATTAAATCGTACTGGCAAGAAAATATATCTTTGAATAAATAACTTCTTATGACATAAACGTACATGAGCATGAGCACAGATGTTTACTCTGTAAATCGAAGTGTTTTAAAGTAAAACCCCTAATTGTAATATTGCCATTTAAATACATTGTAATCGCTTTCTAAACGTTTGCAAGTGTGTATTAAATGACTACAATGCTTTCAAATGTCAGCAACACACTTAGGTGTTTAAAGTTTAAACACTTCGATTTACAGTATAAATTCGAACATTTTTTATTTTAATCTTGTACTTACCTGGTATACATTCAGCATTTAAATGTTTGATGAAATTTGGTCTGCATTGACATTCATTATTAATACAAATGGAATTCGTCGTGGTACACGATTCATTCTTTGTACAAACTTGACCTAGATACTGCAAACATTTTGTGCCATTTATTGCAATATGATTGTCTTTACAATGACACTTTTTTTGCCTCGAACAGAACGAGTTCGGAATGTGTTCACAATCGTTAGAAATCTGGCATATTTTATTTAGTAACACTTGAAAGTAAATATGTATATATATATATATATATATATATATATATATATATATATAAAGGTAGCGCAAAAAAACCGACTATATGTTTTTTTCGAGTCTCTTATGAAAATTTGTTGGTTTACGATGTTTTAAGAAGCCTCTCTAAAAATTCATCTCGATAAAAAATTTTTTAGAGGTCGCTCACGAATTTTGAAAATATTAAAATTGTTCGAAATTTGAATTTTTATTTAAAATTTTTTTCTTTTTTAGTAGCAATAGTTTATATTTGTGAAATCATGACGACGCTGCAAATTTAAGCCCAAAATTTAAATATTTAAACCTCGCTCAAGAATTTTGAACGTTTCCGAGTACTGTCTTTTAGACGTTTTTGAACCACCTTTGAATATTAAGAATAAAGCTTCTCGATTTTTCCACCATCAATTTGCATGATAATGAATAAAAATATAGCCCGAGAAATAGAAATAATAAGTTATTTACATACTTTTTTATTTTTAATTCTATTTTTAAGTTTCTTGGCTTATTCAAAACTTGGCAAATTTTATTGTTCATGACTGTCCGGTATATTTTCTGTTATGAAAATGTTATATTTTAATGAAAAAACAATACTTGAGTTATAAAAAAATACAAAGACCAATTCGAAGTATTCGTTAAATATTATCAGTTAATATTCCAAATGCTTGAGCGAGGTTAAAAAATTTGAATTTTAAGCTCAAATTTTCGGCATAGTCATGATTTTACAGATATAAACTATTGCTGCCACGAGGAAGAAAAAATTTTGGAATCAAAATTCAAATTTTGATCATTTTTGATATTTTCAAAATTCGTGAGCGATCTCTTAAAAATTTTTTATCGAGCTGATTTTTGGAGAGGCTTCTTAAAACAACGTAAACCAACAAATTTTCATAAAAGACTAGAAAAAAAAAATAGTCGGTTTTTTTGCGCCACCCTAATATATATAAATATCTATACGTGATTCGGCAATGCATTTTTATTTATAATTAGCATACTTACGTGGTGTACATAGATCATTTGAATAAGCAAAATGATTGGCTATGCATCGGCATTTATTAATAAAACAATAAGAATTTTGAGCGACACAATCATCATTTTTTGAACAGTTACCCCCTATAAGTGGTGAGCAAGTTAATAAATCAGGTCCCCCGTAATTCGATTTACAAACACAAATTTTATCATTCGAACATGTTGAAAATTTAATTTCCTGACAATCTCTCTCCGTTTCACAGGGCATTTCCAAAAATTCTACCGAAAAAAATAAATATGTACAGTTTGAAAAAGGACTCACTATGCGTTTATTGAAATACAAATGAGAACATACTTGGCACACATTTAGATTCACGATAAACGTATCTAGGTTCACATTGACATTTGAAGTTGACACAAATAGAGTTTTTGGGTGCACATCGTTCTCCATTACGGCATGCTACGTTAAACCCTGCCACACACTTTTCATTGTCTATTGCATGATAACCCCGAAAACATTCACATTCATTCTTTTCAGAACAGTTTGAATGAAATAGGTACTGATCACAGTCTGTGAATAGTCTACAATACATTCCCAAGCGCACTGAGTTACAAAAAAAAAAAGGGGGAAATTTAAAATTCTAGATAGCTACTAAATTGTACGATTTTTATCGTTAATCGACGTCAATTACTTCTCAAAAAAAGAGCCATCCGGCCTTACCCGGAATGCAAAAGTAGATTTCTTATTTAAATATTAAAATTTGTCAAGCTTCATAACAAATAAACTACTGAATTGACAATACGCTACATTAGTATAAGGGAAAGGAGGGGGGGGGGGTAAGTAGGCCCTTAAGGAATGAGCGCTAATACGTAATGTAAATGTCAGCACATTTTGCGCCCACGGATCCATTTTGCACTACTCTCCCCTAATAGGGGAAGGTGGAGGCTTTAAAATTCTGAGTGACTCGAATGATTTCGGGACAAAATGGGCACCTTAAATTTTGGGAGCTCATTTTGCGCTCCCCCCCTGTCCCCTAATTAACACTTATTTGATAAGCTACAATATATAGATTTCCAAGATATGTTATGCCCTATTGTTCACAAGTTATTAGAGGACTAAGCTGCAAAAAAAAACTTGTTTAATTTTTTGTGAAATTTTCGAGATCATCAAATTGTTAGAATATTTATATTTGCAAATAACTTTGAAACAATCTAACCAAACAATTCCAAAATCTAAGAATATCTAGAACTTAATAAAATGCGTCGATTGACGCTTCAACTTTTCTGGTCGGTTAAACCGTTTGTGAGATATCCTGGTAGAAAGATATGCTTAAAAACGGTTTTTTTTTTTTGAAAACAATGCCATACAAAAGTATTTTCGAGCTCAAAAAGCTCGAATATGTGTTCATAACAATGATTTTGAATTCAAGGAGATTGAAAACAGTGGGATGTTTTGGCGCTGGCCCACAAGGTCAACCGAGAGGCAGAATTTTTTATTCTGGGCAGATCATTTTCGGTATAAAATATTAATTATCATTTTCTTACGGGTTTTATGTTTCTATTCTTGATAAGATAAATGAAAACTTACCTCTCTTGCATTCAGTATTACGAATAGTTTTAAACATAAGTTTGCATTTACACTGGTTATAAAAACACTCAGAATTATCAACTTTGCAGTCGTTATTAGTCTGGCAGTGTCTATCCAAAATTGGTACACAGGTTGTCCAATTCACACGCATTGTATTTGATGAGCAGATACAAATTTTAGATGTCGAACATTCGGCAAATTTAACTCCGGCACAATCAGAATCAATTGTACAAGATGAACCTAATTGATCTGGAATGACAATAAGAAAATTATTCTTTATATCTTATTAAGTCTCAACAAATTCTTTTGATTACCGCTGAACGTGTAAAACGGTTCATTAGTTTGCGAAGTATATTCTTAGTGAGATAATAATTGTCTTTTGAGCTCCACACCCTTACGGTCAAAGACTATTGAACGCGCTTAGAGAACAAAATCGGAAAATCCGTTTGAAAGATATCATCGATGAAAGAAACAGTAGAAAACGGTTTTTTTTGCAAATATCGTCGAAACGACCAAACATATCATTTACAAAATTTTATCAGCTCTAGAGCTCATTAAAACGCGCCGATTGCCGCCTCATCTGTCTCAATCGGAAAAAAACCGTTTATTATCATTTCTTTCTCTTGCAATATCTTTCGAACAAATTAGCCTATTGAAACAGCTGTGACAGCAATAGAAGCGTTTTTTAAAGTTCTAAAGCTGATAAAATTTTTTTGAACTCGATCGTCCGACTCATTCCTGAGAAATCGATAAAAAAACTTAAAAGAAAATGTTTCTTTTTTCTATTCGCAAATATTGTCGAGTCTACTTGATCAAATGATCTGAAATTTTCAATAAAGTTGATGGCCAACAAACTCTTTCGATTGCCTTAAGAACCATTCAAATCGGTTCATTAGTTAAAAAGTTATAGACGGATCACGCACATACAGACACTCGGACATCATTCTGAAAATAGTCAGGATAGCTTCCTAGGACCTCAAAACGATGACATCTGATAAAAACTCGATTTTCGAAAATCGGGGTGAAAACAATAACTACCAAAAATTGTTGAAAATAATCGTTCTTATTAGCGAGAAGTTGAAATAAATAGAAAATTCGAGTCCACCACCAGAGGATTTGAACCTAGCATACTTTCCACTCTATATGGCTGCTCTCCTCATCGCTTATAATTTAACAGTAAGCGTTTTACAACGAACTGGATCGACACATTTTTATTTGTAAACCGCCAAAACGTTTTTGGATAGAAGACCTAAATGTTTCCCGTGAATCTTGAAAACACGTGTAATGATTTATATAATTATTTAAACGCATATACATTTTTAATTCTAAACGCTCAAGTTGCGTGAAGCACTAACGTGTTTTATTTTGAAGCACTAAGTTAAATACTTAAGTTCGCAGTAATCCCGTGTCAATATCAATGATACTATACGTAAATATATCGAATACTTACATCAAATGTATGCATACATCAGTAATTAGTTACCTTCTTTCGCGCAAATGAAGTCATCCCCTTGTTTCTTTGGTTTACATATTGAATTATTATCACAGCATACTCGAGGATGATGAGGATAGCACTAAATAATGTTTTCATATTGAATTGACGTTAAATTTATGTTAATTTAACAATTAAGTTATAATAATCAATGATGTATCGATAGTTACTATTTCATTGCGTTTGACACACTGGTTAGTCGTTATTTGATTGCTTTTCTCAACCTGGGTGATGCAAATTGTTAATGCAACTAAGGTTCCACGCAAAGTGTGGAAAAAATGTTTTGTTAACATTATAGATAAATTTTCTTCAGTTAAAAAAAAAAAACAAAGCTGTCGATTATCAAATAATTTATTATTGTTAACGAGTAAAAAACGTTGTTTCTAATGACTGATTTCGGCCGTGAAGCCAACATTTTATTGACAATTAATAATTGTCACTAATCGAACGTTTGATTATTTTTATATGGCATCAACCAATGATAGAATAAAAATATTTATTACTGAAAAATCCAGCTTTAAAAAAGTTCAAAAATATTTGATTTTCAATAAATCTTAAATTTATATTTTTCAGTTAGTAACAAAGTACTAACAAAAATGATATAGCAAGTCAGTATTTGTGTAATGTACAAAATTAGAAATAACGATGGGTTTTTTTTTTTAACATTAGTAGTATTTTTAAATGTCAGTAAATTTTAAAATGTATATTAGGCGATAAAATTTCCACTTCTAACATCTATAAAAATAATCTATCTAATCAAATTGTTATTTTTAATAAGTATTACAATGGATGCTTATTGTCAATGGTACGAACACCTACTCTAAAAAAGCAAGGTCTGAAAATAATCTATTAGGCCCGCTCTTATTCATATTGTATTTCAGTTAATTGACACGCATAGATTATTAGCGACAGCGATGAAATTTGGTTTGCATTGACACCTGAAATCAATGCAAACAGAATTCTCAGCCATGCATTGATCATCTTTCCAACAATACCCGTTTAAAGTTGGCAGGCATGTTGATGGTTTGAGTGCTATATTATTCAACGCACAAACACATTTTCCTTCGGGTAAACAGATTGAATGCCATGAATCACTGCATTCCAAAACAGTAGTACAAGAACGAAGCAAATGAGCTGTAACAACCGATTAATAAATAAATGAATTTGACTACCGGCTCTTCTAATGAACTTTATAATTTTTCCAATTGGGATTGATATAGTTGTACTTACTTTCAATACATCTATCAACAGATACTGCTGTGTAATTAGTTTTACATTGACATTGATTATCAAAACAACGAAACGTATCGGAATAACAGTCTCTATCGTCTGAACAAAATCCATTTAAAGACGATACACAAAACAAATTATCGAACGCTACATAATTTAATTCACAAGCACATACATTTCTTGCTGAATATTTTGAATTTTTTATGTTTCGACAATCCGTGTCGGTTAAACACACTTTTCCCAATGAAGCTAAATAAAGTTTCAAATGACCATCATAACGGAAAATACAATTAATTATTTGCAAAGAATCATCTCATTTTATACTCACTGGCTTCACATTCATAATTTGAATTCGGCTTGTGATTGAAATCACATCGACATTTATTTTCAACACAAATTGATTTTTTGACGTAGCAATCTTTATTTTTCGAACAATAACCATCTAAAATTGGTGCACATTTTGTGCCCGTCAATGCAATATGATTATCTTTACAAACACATATTTGATTAGAACACTCTTGTCCCATGCGTGGGCAATCAGAATTTCCATTACACGATTGATCAAATCGTACTGGCAAGAAAATATATCTTTGAATAAATAACTTCTTATGACTTAAACGTACATGAGCATGAGCACAGATGTTTACTCTGTAAATCAAAGTGTTTTAATGTAAAACCCCTATTTGTAATATTGCCATTTAAATACATTGTAATCGCTTTCTAAACGTTTGCAAGTGTGTATAAAGTGACTACAATGCTTTCAAATGTCAACAACACACTTAGGTGTTTAAAGTTTAAACACTTCGATTTACAGTATAAATTCGAACATTTTTTATTTTAATCTTGTACTTACCTGGTGTACATTCAGCATTTAAATGTTTGATGAAATTTGGTCTGCATTGACATTCATTATTAATACAAATGGAATTCGTCGTGGTACACGATTCATTCTTTGTACAAACTTGACCTAGACGCTGTAAACATTTTGTGCCATTTATTGCAATATGATTGTCTTTACAACGACACTTTTTTTGCCACGAACAGAACGAGTTCGGAATGTGTTCACAATCATTAGAAATCTGGCATATTTTATTTAGTAACACTTGAAAGTAAATATTTATATATATATTAAGGTGGCGCAAAAAAACCGACTATATTTTTTTTTCGAGTCTCTTATGAAATTTTGTTGGTTTACGATGTTTTAAGAAGCCTCTCTAAAAATCAGCTCGATAATAAATTTTTTAGAGGTCGCTCACGAATTTTGAACGTTTCCGAGTACTGCCTTGTGGACTTTTTTGAGCGACCTTTGAATATTAGAAATAAAGCTTCTCGATTTTTTCACCATCACTTTTTTTGGTTATGAAAATGTTATATTTTAATGAAATAACGATACTTGAGTTATAAAAAAATACAAAAACTAATTCAAAGTATTAGTTACATATAATCAGTTAATATTAAAAATTCTTGAGCGCCGTTAAAAAATTTGAATTTTAAGCTCAAATTTTCGGCATAGTCATGATTTTACAAATATAAACTATTGCTGCCACGAGGAAGAAAAAATTTTGGAATAAAAATTCAAATTTTGATCATTTTCGATATTTTCAAAATTCGTGAGCGGTCTCTTAAAAATTTTTCATCGAGCTGATTTTTGGAGAGGCTTCTTAAAACAACGTAAACCAACAAATTTTCATAAGAGACTCGAAAAAAAAAAATAGTCGGTTTTTTTGCGCCACCCTAATATATATAAATATCTACACGTGATTCGGAAATGCATTTTTATTTATAATTAGCATACTTACGTGGTGTACATAGATCATTTGAATAAGCAAAATGATTGGCTATGCATCGGCATTTATTAATAAAACAATAAGAATTTTGAGCGACACAATCATCATTTTTTGAACAGTTACCCCCTATAAGTGGTGAGCAAGTTAATAAATCAGGTCCCCCGTAATTCAATTTACAAACACAAATTTTATCATCTGAACATGTTGAAAATTCAATTTCCTGACAATCTCTCTCGGTTCGACAAGGCATTTCCAAAATTTCTACCGAAAAAAATAAATATGTACAGTTTGAAAAAGGACTCACTATGCGTTTATTGAAATATAAATGAGAACATACTTGGCACACATTTAGATTCACGATAAACGTAACTAGGTTTACATTGACATTTGTAGTTGACACAAATAGAGTTTTTGGGTGCACATAGTTCTCCATTACGGCATGCTACGTTGAATGCTGGGGCACACGTCTTATTGTTTATTGCATAATAACCATGATGACATGCACATTTATTTTCCTCAGAACATTCTGAGTGATCTAGGAAGCTATGACAGTCCATGAATTCTCGACAAATCATACCTAAATGTGCTAAGAAATAAAGAGTAAATAAGAATTATTTCCAAATGAAAATAATCATTGAATTCCCTAGGAGCCCTAATCTCAAGTTTCATACAAATTTTCATGATCACTCTTGTAGAAATCTACGGCAAGTACCTCTTGCCAGATTTCTTAAGTGAATCTAATTGAAGTACTTGCATGACTTATCAAGCCAGACTTGCTGAATTCAAACGCAGATTACCATTCTTTAGAAAGAATCTTAAGTAAGACTTGATAAAATCTTTAAAATGTATTCTCATGAAATACATCTTCTTCAAGTCTCGTTTCAATTCCCCATATGATACTTGCTGGAGGACTTCAGTTAGCTAACTTGCTTAAAATAATGCCCCTAGGGTTTAATGATCAGAGTCATTGACTGATAGCTGAATGCCATTAACTCGATCTTTTAGTCTACGGAGGAGTGGAAATTTTCTGGGAATTTCGGCTTATCGGATACCCTTGCTTCTTTGAAGAGAAAACTAAAACGGATGTGCTCTTACATCTGCACGAGTGATGCATTTACAACTATGCACCGATACAAACTTAGTGCATAAAGTGTCAGATAGTGAAGCTCGAAGTAGGGGTCAAGATTAAAGGAAAGTTTCAAGTGAATGGGATTTAACTGTAATGTCATCGCTGAAATCCAATTTCAGGTGAACCAAAATTCGATTTCCCCGGGAAAAAATGATCAGATCTGATCAGACATGAACAGGCATGAGTCTTGCGGCCTGATCAGACATGAATGACAGGCATGGTCAGGTCTAATTTCAGTCCTGATCATACATGAACAGGCATGGTCAGGTCTGATCATTTTTTCCCGGGTCATTATTTAGTTACAATTAGTATTATGCTCTAGTACATTGATATCACTCATCTATGACTTGCTTCTTCAATCCGACACACGACTATAATACTTATCGTTAGTTCTACAAGATGTATAAATTGACACTTCCGTTCAAGTTTATAGAGTGAATATAATAATTCAGAACTTACGTCTTTTACATTCAGTATTCGCAATATTTTTGAACATGGGTTTGCATTCACACTTGTTATCAAAGCACTCAGAATTATCCACTTTGCAGTCATCATTTGTCTGGCAGAATTCATTTAAAACTGGTACACAGGATATCCGATTAACAGCCAGTGTATTGAATGAGCATATACAAATATTAATATTTGAACATTTCGCAAATTTAATTCTTTCACAATCAGATGCAGTTTCACAATACGAACCCAATAGCTCTGGAATGACAACAATCTCGCATAAAAAAAAAGTTCCTGAGTAATCTTGGAGATTCCTGCCAAGAACTTTTCCACTCGTGGGATATTTCGGAACACCAATCGGTACTTTTACAGAACTCTAACAATTCATAAAAAACTATGGTGATACTTGAAACATTTAGATAACAGATATTTACTAACCCTTGACAGATCATTACAAATTACAGAACATCGGAGGAATCTATAAGATACTAGATGCGAACACCCGCTTCGCTGGGTTTTTTTTTTTGGTAGTGTACTTATTAATGTATGTAATTTTCTGGATTGTTCTAAAAATTTTGAAAACGATTTGATAAGTTCTAAAATATTTGAATGTCGAATATCACTTAAAATTAATTTTTCATCTATTTAATCTTATCTCTAGAATATTTTTATATTATAGAATGATGTCGCTTTAACTCCATCATATAAGTTAGCTACTGCTGTATAAATACACAAAATTTAATAACTTTATTATAGTAACAAATGTAATTTAAGACTTTATTGAAATTGGAATTTTAAATTTCGCGTCCCAAATAATCGTTCTTTTAAGTCCATATTGTGTACAGTGAATGAAATTCAACTATTCGACAACAGATGGCGCCACTTTGGACAATGAATGAAGTTCAACTACTCGACAACAGATGGCGCCACTACACTTACTTTCCAAGTTGAAGGGTTGGAAAAGCCCTTATATCTTTAAAGACACATCCTTTAGGTTAAAACGGGAACTTTCTTGTTCGAGGGGGAATAAAGGGCTATCACACTATATAAGTCCCTTTATCGTCCTGGTACTCCTTTTTAAGTTTTATCGGCACGCACATTTTATCAACTTAGTTTTATTTTATATAACGATTTTTCAACAAAATCTATAGTGCTTTATCAGAGCTTTTCTGGCACACTTACACTAAACTAAATACTCCCGAAATTCATGAAATATAACAATACACTTTTAGAACGTTCTATTAAGATTTGTTTTAAGCATTTCTGAAACATCGGCCATGACATGAGTACCGTAGAAATTAATGAACTATCTCAAAGAAGATTTTTGAAAATCTTACATAGATTCTTTTCTTAGATTTTACTTATGGCTCCATAAATAATTATTGAGATTAGTCATAATTGATTTTTATGTTCATAAATGTTGTAAATTTCTCGCGAAAATTCTCCAGCATCATAAAAATCAGGAATTATTTCGGTATTCGTTTTATGGTCGATGTTTCAAAAAAAGCATCAGTAGACCCTCTGAAGGTATATGATAATATTTGATGAACTTCAGCGTTATTTGCAGCATTGTTAATGTTCCAGAACAGTTCTAATGAAGCGCTATATCCCGGTGAAACAGAATGACGGTAAATTATGGTAATGACCGTAATTTACGGTATTCGGAATAGTTACGTTAAAATACGGTATTTTGCGTTGTTACTGTATTTCGCCGTAATTCCACGGCAATCATGTAGTGGTTTACGGTAACATTGCAGTATTTTACCGTAAACGCACCAATTTACTGCAAAATCGATGCATTTTACCGTAGAGTGAAGTGTTTCACTTTGTTACGGTAAAAATGCCACGAGTTGTGGCTAGTTACCGTAATTTTCCGTATTCTGCCGTATTTTCATCACAATTTCCCGTATTTTACCTAAGTTGCCACAAACCACCGTAAAATGCGTCAAATTTGTAGGGAAATGCGGTAATTTTCCATAATTCGGAATCACTAGAGTATTATGTCCATGAAATTTTTACAGTTCTGTAATAGTACCAATTTTCGTTCCGGAATGTCTTAAAAGCAGAACTGTCCCTATGAGAAATCCTTCCGAGATTCTTTAGGAATTTTTTTCACACAGGATAGGCATTAATTTAAAACAATAATATTGTTATTTTTAATACTCATTTAATTACTTGGTAAACACTGATCATTGGATTGCTGCATGGCATCTTCATTACATTGACATTTATTATTAATGCAAGAAGCGTGATCAGTTGCACATTTTTCGCTCTTCCAACAAAACGCTTTCAATGCTGGTGCACAGTAGGTTTCATTTACCCGGATGTTATTTGATATACAGACACAAATCTTATTTTTTGAACATATTGCATGATTTATGTTACCACAATCTTCGTCTTTTCCACAAAAATCTTCAAGGATTACTGTATTTCAAATTGAGAAAAATTATATTATTAATCTGAAATTATTGTTTCCGATAAGAAGTTCGTAAAAGGAAGAGATAGGATGTTGAGTACATCAAATATTTGAGGTAAAATGAGTTAATTTATATGAATCCTAACAGCTATGCAACCTTGACTTTCAAAACAAAGCATTTATAAATTTAATGCTCGTTAAAAATTTATTTTCGACTCTTTGGAAGTGCACGTAGATGGAAGAAATAAAAATAAAAAAATTGTAAATTCCAAGTAAGTTGTTGTGGATTATTACTATTATTTAAAAACCAACACACAAATTATGAAATTGATTAATAGTCTATCAAATTAACATCAAGATTTACTGAAAATTATCAAGATGGATTAGATTAATAGATCGTGAGCGGGCTTCATAACACATCACGATGGTAATGTTTACTATAGTGGTATATTAACCATTACCATAATATCATCTTACCATAATAATATGGTGGTAGGAAACTATCACCATAATGCAATTTATTTCTGTATGCACCTAAGAACCGTTACTACGTAATGTGACCAATTCATTCGTTGCCTAGAATCCTTCAGGTGAACTATCACCGCACAGTACCATGTTTGGTTTACCTTGTCGATTTCGGCTTTTGTTGGGCGCCAGGTGGGTTACACTCAGCGAGTCTCAAATTCCTTGTCAGCCCAGGGTGGCGGATCGGGAATAGGATAGGCACTTATTTGTACGTAAATAATTATCGCACGTAAATACGAGTGACTATCTGGTAATGAAACTGTTAAAACTAAACGTAACTTCATATTATTCAAAATAATGTAAGGATCAAATTAATTAAGTGATCACGTGTTGGTGTCAAATTCTAACAAAAAAATCTAGGATGTCACAGTAGCTGAAGGATATATTTCTGAGACTGGGAATGATTACCACGAGTATGGTAATCATTGCCGAAATCTAATTACCATACGATGTAGAAACTATTGCCATAATAATGGGAATTTTTTCTGTAGATATCATCACTTTTCCTAGAAATTATGGGCGTTTATCCTATAATTCCAATAATTATAATCATAACGTCATGGGTTGGGATTTCATAATTGAACTAGGAGTGCTTATTATAATTTTCTCTCCGTACATATGTTTATTTTTTTTATACACCCTGGCGGATTCGAATAAAGGTAATTATTGTAATTCATGGTATTTGGAAGAATTTCGATAATTTTCGATAAAGACGGTACTTTACGATAAACATGCGGTAGTTTACGGTAAAATACTGTATTTTCACCTTAAATTTGCGGTGAATGAACGGTAATTTACCGCGAAATTGTGGCAAGCCGTCGGTTCACAGAAAAATACTGTAAATGACCGTAATATTCTGTAAATTCCCGTATAAATACCATAGTCTATGGTAAATACATCAAAATGCGGTAAATTACCGTAATTTGAATCCGCAAGGGCGTTCGTAAAGAGTTACCTCGTCCTCCACAGACGAATTCATTCCTCGATTGTTTTAGTTTGCAGATAAAATTTTCGTCACAGCATGGTAGTAGATCACGAGGATTACACTAGATAAATTGAAGAAATTTTTTGAACATCAATTTGATAATATTTTCTTAATCAGAAATGAATACTCATAGAATTTTACATTTTCATTGTATTTGGCGCAGTGATTAGTCCCAGTTCCATTGTTTCCCTTTACTTGAATCATCCATAGTTTCAATACAGCTAAATATATATGCACAGTGTAGAATAAATGGTTCATTAACATTATGCCAATCAAGCCGTAAGTAATTAATTATTTCCACAATGAATCCACTTCAACAAAAATCGCGCACTTTGGTCAGAAGAGAATTACTGTTTACTAGTTGATTGCTTCCAGTGATTTGACGTTTGATTGTTTTAATATCACATTGACTAATGACTCACTACAGAAAAATATTGTTATGCTTCAACGTATACTTAAAAACCGCTAATCAAAAATTGACTGATAATAGATCTATAATTGGTTGTTGTTTTTTTTTTTTTTAGTGACTGCGTATAAAAACCACTAATTAAAAATAAATTACTTCAGAGTTTTACAAGATAAGAAATAAATGTTGAGAATTTTTGTTATCGTAATTGTGAGTATTTTGAAATTTTATATTGCTAGAATAATTCAGATGTGAAAAAATTGCAATATTTGGTAGTTCAAAAATCTGCAACTTAAAATATACTGTCATATATTTATTTTAATATATCGTGTTATGTAAATTGTATATAGAAAAAGAGCATGCTAAACCGGATAGGGTAGGCAAAATGGACCACCTTGAAAATTCCCGTAATAAAAATCGACGATTTTCCGACGGAAAGAGATAGATAGCAGATCTATTTAGATCTAGTGAATTAAATCAAATTTGATCTGAGCAGATCTAACAGTGTTTTTTTTTTAACTTGATCTGTTCAGATCCAATCAGATCTATTCCGATCAGAGTAGATCTAATTTGATCTAAACAGATCTGGCGAACATAGAGATCTGTTCAGATCTGAAACATCAGATCTAATTTTACTCGAAAAGATTAAATTTTTTTTCCCGGGTGTATTAGAATCCACAAATTCATAATTTCCTCAGCATTCCCATTTTCCCTTGCTTCGCCTATTTTTCTGCTGTTTTTAAGCGGAGTCAGGTAGCCACCAGGAGTTCGGGAAAAAAACCACTAATATTTTATAGATTTTTTATTGAAGGATTGAAAAAAATCTTTATGTTATGACACTATGCTATAGCAATGAATTTTATTCAGTATTACAATGATCCCTTATTGTAAATGCGAAGGACAGCTACTCTACAAAAGCAAGGTTTGGAAATAGGCTATTAGGTCCACTCCTATTCAAATTGTAGTTCAGTTAATTGATACGCATAGATTATTAGCGACAGCGATGAAATTTGGTTTGCATTGACACCTGAAATCAATGCAAACAGAGTTGTCAGCCGTGCATTGATCATCTTTCCAACAATACCCGTTTAAAGTTGGCAGGCATGTTGATGGACTGAGTGCAATATTATTCAACGCACAAACACATTTTCCTTCTGGTAAACAAGTAGAATGCCATGAATCACTGCATTCCGAAACATCAGTACAAGAACTGAGTGAGTGTGCTGTAACAACCAATGACGGAATAAATAAATTGGATTACGCAATTTCGTAATAAACTTTATAATTCTTCGAATTGGCATTGATAAAATTGTACTGACTTTCAACACATTTGTCAACGGATACTGCCGTGTGATTACTTTTACATTGACATCGATTATCAGAACAGTGGAATGAATCAGAATAACAATCGTGATCAACTAAGCAAAATCCCTTCTAAGTTGATTGACAAAAAAATTTATCAAGCGCAAAATAATTCATTTTACAAACACAGAAATTATCTGCTGAACATATTGAATTTGTAATTCTTTTACAATCTACGTCTTCTGAACACAACTTTCCCAGCATAACTGGATAAATTAAAAAAAAAAAGTTAATATATCTATTCAATATAACTGTGTGATCACTGAAATTTGAAAAATCAGGTATGTTTTGAGTAAATTTCCATAAAATACTCGGCTTTTCTTAACGCTCTCAGGCTTATGTATTGTTCGTCTACTCAAAAAAAATTTGTAATGTACATTTCTATTACACAATGATATAAATGTCTGTTATAAATGAAAATAAACATTTTTACTAACCGGGTTCACATTCATAATTAGAATGTGGCAAACAATCGAAATCACATTGACATCTGTTTGCAATACAAACTGAATTTTTCACATAACAATCATTTTTTTTCGAACAATATCCATTTAAAAGGAAAACAATAAATTATTTCTGATAATCGCATTTCAAAATTCAAATTTAATTTAAAACCTTTCTAGAAATAATATCTAAGACAAATATTTTGTTACAATAATGAAAGACTCACTAGGTTTACATTCAGCATTGTAATGTTTAACAAAATTAAGACTGCATTGACATTCATTATTGATGCAAATAGAATTTTCCGTTAAGCATGGATTACTCTCCGTACAGAACCTACCGAGAGGTAATTTACATTCACTCTCTTCCAGTGCGACGTAACCTGAGTGGCAGAAACATTCGTTATCATTTGAGCAATACGAGTTAATAAAAACAATATACTACATTCACTTATTTTTTACGGAAATTCCATATTTATAAATTCCAAATTTTTTTGTAATTGAACGAAAACAATTTTTTAATTCATACAAACACAAGAATTGTAGAGACAGTTAAGTATTTATTATTTATATTAACTGATAGACGTATAGACACATGCAAACATTCATGATTTGACCTACTTTGAGTAGTTATAGCTTTAGCCACCAGGTGTCGTATCAGAATTCTGTTTCCCAATAGGAAAGTCTCTAAACTTTCCAGAACTTTTCTAGAGAGATACTCTGAGACGGGTACACGTGGAGGAACCAGGGAGTAAAGTAATTTTAGAAAATACATCAATGCAATTCATTATTTTTTTGTTACGTTATTTATTTAATTGAAATTACATTTGCGCCTGAGAATAAGTTTCGTCGATCTTAATTGTGCAAAAATTACTATGAGGATACTGTATTTCTTCATGATGATCAAAATCCCCTTGCTCTAAAGTAGCAATTGGATCTTCTTCACTAATATTTCCATTTTGACTCGTTGAAGCGACACCGATTTCGGCGATTGACTTTCTTATATATTTTTTACGATTTGAACAAACTTTATTTACATGCCTTACGAAATCCTTTGAAGGTATTATCCATTCTGTTCTCATATTCACTAAATCTAAGAATCCAAAATATTTAAAATTTATAAAAATTGTTATTTTTACCTTTAAATTAAATTTTAACCTGCATTGACACGCAATGTCAATGCATAATTACTTCCGTTATAATTATTGTAATAACGAGAAAAAAAATGTTATCTTAAGCTCAGAGCCTCTAATTTACAGCTCTGTCATCAATTTTCGAAAAAAAAAAAATTATTTAGTCTATTAAAAAAAAAAAAAACTCCACCGAAAAATTTGAAAATTTTCAATTTTTCCATTAAGGGATAAAATTATCAAAAAAAATTTTGTTTTACCCCAATAACAAAAGAAAAAAATTTATAAAATTTCGATCATTTTTTTCTTGAAATTCTGGATTGAAAATTTTTTAAATAATTTAAAAAAATGAGACAGTTTTGGTGTTTAAAAAAATTTTTTATTTTTTTGCTAAAATAATATCTAATAAAAATATCAATATTTGAATATTTATACGTCAAATAAATTTTATTAATTGAGATAATAAAATAGTGAAGTAATAGTAATAATAATTAAAGTAATTAAAGAATAAAATAGCTACCGTAAATAGCACGATAGACGTTGGGATCAATACCCCGTGCACCTCTGCGACCTTTCGCAGATAAAAATGCTAATTCTTTGCCGTAAATTTCAACGAGGATGTCCGTAGATAATTTTCGCCAGTCTTTTAAATCTTGATTGCGGTGGAATATCGCATTTATTGTCATTGGCGGTAAATATGGACCTAAACTTTGGTGAATGTCAGCTTTATTTTGATCTTGCACACTATGTTCCTAATGAAAAATAATTTCATTTTCATATCTTCATTTCAGAAAAGATTTCGCCTAATGAGTTTGATGAAAATTTTTCTAGACTGAATGAGCTAATTTTTGAAGTTTCTATTGATTTATAAATTTTTACGAAAATATGATTGATGATATGAAAATTTTACAGGTAAGAGAATTTTATTAGTACAATTTTAATTTAAAAATGAGCTAATTCATCGTCAATATTCGCAGAAGGTGTGCGATTAGTATTCGGATCAAGAATTAGTATTCGAATCTAAGGTACCTGCGGTAATAAGGCCTGTCGGGTAATAAGGCCTTATAAGGCCTTAAGTGATGATTCATCTCTAATACCAATTTTATTGAGCATAGTTAAACTGTTCCAATTTGTTTAACCCGTAGGCCTTATAACCCTACCGTAGAAAAATAAGGCCTATTTGTACGGTTTTTGTAAAGGATAATTTTTTGTTTGTTTATGGTAAAAATTACCTTTACTTCATTACATATTAGGGCTAATGTATTGAAATAAAGATTAATGATACACTTCGATGATTAAATGTAATATTTTCGATTTTCTTAAAAATTTATCTTAGCTCGGCCTTAGTACCCGCCGGTACTTTATATTCAATGAAACCACGAAATTACTGTCTGGAATGATATCAAATTGTGAGCACATTCTAAATTTTCAGTTATCAATTACTAATTTTTATAATTCATTTTTTGCCTGTACTACACGGAGAAAAAATTATAGTAACTGCTCCTAGTACGTTTATGAAATATCATCCCACCGTTATGGTAATGATTACTTGGGATTATGGGATATATACCCATACTTTCTGGGAAGGTTTTCATAAATATGGTAACAATTCCTATCATTATGGTAACAGTTCCCATATCGCATGTGGAAGAATCATGGTAATGATTACCATACTCATAGGAATAGTTCCCATAAGCAAATAAGAACCAATCCTATAACCACATTGTAACGGTTCCTAAGCGTATATGGCAATGGTTACCATAAGATTATGGTAATCATTCCCATAATGTATGGGAATTATTAACATAATATTATGGGAATGGTTACCATAATATTATGAGAATGGTTACTATAATATTATGGGAATGGTTACCATAATATTATGGTAATGGTTACTATAATGTTATGGGAATAGTTACCACAATATTATGGTAATGGTTACTATAATATTGTGGGAATAGTTACCATATTATTATGGGAATGGTTACCATAATATTATGGGAATGGTTACCATAATATTTAGAAATTATAATAATTTTTTTTTTGCAATAAGCTTTTTTTTTTGTATACTTAATCTTTTTGTGAAACTATATTATAATAAAATATTATTTTTGGTCAGATAAAAATTAATTTGTAAATAATAATAATAATAAATAACTTCATAATAATTTACACTGCAAAATTCTATAGAAAAAAAAAATTATTATAATTTCTAAATATTATGGTAACCATCACCATAATATTATGGTAACCATTCCCATAATATTATGGTAGCTATTCCCATAATATTATGGTAACTATTCCCATAATATTATAGTAAACATTACGATAATATTATGGTAACCATTCCCATAATATTATGGTAACAATTCCCATAATATTATAGTAACCATTACCATAATATTATGGTAACCATTTCCATAATATTATGGTAACCATTCCCATAATATTATAGTAACCATTACGATAATATTATGGTAACCATTCCCATAATATTATAGTAAACATTACCATAATCTTATAGTAACCATTCCCATAATATTATGGTAACCATTACCATAATATTATAGTAACCATTCCCATAATATTATAGTAACCATTACCATAATATTATGGTAACCATTTCCATAATATTATGGTAACCATTCCCATAATATTATAGTAACCATTCCCATAATATTATGGTAACTATTCCCATAATATTATAGTAAACATTACCATAATATTATAGTAACCATTCCCATAATATTATGGTAACCATTTCCATAATATTATGGTAACCATTACCATAGGTACATAGTAACGATTACCATAATTCCATAGAAACTATTCCGATACCATATGGGAATTGTACCCATAGTTATAAGAATGGTTACCATAATATATATGGGTGCCGTTCCTATAATCAACATTTCAAAAAAACCAGTTACTATGCAGTATGGGAACCATTCCCATAATATATTGTAACTGTTACTATAATTTTCTCTCCGTGTAATAAATTAGATTCGAATGATTTCTAAATTCGAGTTATTCGCACACCCCCACTATTCACCAAACTCATCTTATTAATTCTTACAGTAAATAATTTGGGTAAATGTTAAAATTTATGCGGTTCATATTTTAAGTTTCATTACGCAATTACTTGCAATAATTTTTCATTTTCCTTGCTTTTAATATTCGTTATAAATTGAACAATTTAAAACATTAGATAAGACCATTTTAAGTATTTTAAACCGCAACATCCACATTTACCCAAGCTATTAGAAAAAAAAAAAAAATGTATATTAAATTTACTTCTCGTTTGACGCTTACAGATTTGTCACAAACTTTTTCCATTAATCCGACTAATTTTTTGAGGAAATTAACGTTCTCGACTGTTGCTAAAAAGGTAATTGATCATTTTATCAGTAATTAAATTTTTCTTGCTTGGAGAAATCAAAAGCTTTGGAAAAAGTAATTGCAGAAAAGAGTGGGAGAACCTTGAAATGAATGTCGGATTATTTTTAATATTGCGATTCAATTTAGGGGAGGCCGCTTTAGAAAAAAATAGTCCGGTATCCGAGAAAATTATTCTCGCATTGGGACAAATTCTTTCAATGATTTTTATTCTTTCAGGATAATTTTTAGAGTAAATATATAATTTAAGTTGATGTTTTAGGATCTCAAGAGATCTTGGCGAGAGCTGTAAGAGGATAAGGTAAATGTCCCAATACCGGAACGACGAAGGGTATATAACTGATTTTTATCGTTTTAAAAATATTCAAATAAATTATAAACCAAAATAATTTATTACATCATATAGAATAGACATTTAACAATTCAAAAATAATCAAATTAGTTCATTTTTCTTAAATTTAATATAAAAAAAAAATTTTTTTCTATGACACCCAAAAGACCCAATACCGGAACGCTGAAATAGCCTTGTCCCAATACGGGAATTTGGTTGTCCTAATACCGGAACAGTAAATAAAATAAGTTATTTTTTGCATTTATTCATGGTGAAAATATTAATAATTATTAAATAATATTAATGTAAAACGAGTATGAATGTAGCAGACATCAGAGAACTTTAAAATTATAAATAAATAAGATAAATAATTAAAAAAATAATATTTACAAAAAAATCACTATTAATTTCAAAATTTTTTGAATTTGCATTTTTTTAAATTTTATATTATTAATTATTTACTCGATTTATTAATTATTTTAAATTTGTCTGATGTCTGCTATATCACACCCATAATGTAAAATGTATTTAAAATTTAAAAATGATTGAATATTCAATGAAAATAAATATTTTGAACTAAAGAATAGAAACAAAATAAATAATTTGAGGTTATACTAGAAAAATAATTTAAAAAAAAAACTAAAAACAAAAATTTATTTTTTATGATTTAAATTAGAGTTTATCTATACTTAATCTATTTTTTATAACAATCATACACACTGCATTAAATATTAGGGCTCCAGTAATAATTAATATTGTACTTGATTTAGGGATAATAATTATAAACTAAATTACACCCGGAGCCCTCAGCTTTTAGATACAAATAATAAATGACATAAAAAACCAAATGACAAAGTAACTCTATCCAAACGAATTTTGTTATTATTATTTGATTCATTGTTTATTGACAATAGAATGAGCAGTAGGAGCCATGCACTTTTGGATTTTCTATAATTTTTTTCAATTTTTTCCTATTTTATTTTGCATCGTAGCGCTGTAAAGGGTAATATTAATGGAAAAGTAAGAGTAAGTACCAAATATGTGTAAGAAAGTGAAGTGTATTACATATAAAACAACGACTAAAATCCATATAAGCGATAAATTTACACAAAAATCTCAGAAAATTCATCGACTTGGATCGATTAATCTCTTTCAGGTTCGAGGTGGGGAAAAAACGAAATATCATATATCTTGAAATGAAATCCAATTAACAAACGGAAATTAGATGAATTATTTTTCTGACTTACCAGATTGCAATAAATCTTTAACTTGTTGATTTAAATCTTCAGCAGCCATTGGATTGTTTTCATCACGATCGTCATGTTCATCATTATTGTCATTGTCCTCATCATTGCTACTAGAATCCGAAGACGAACTATCATTGTCGCTGAGTGCAGTGAAAACCGCAGTATTAAAATTATGTTTAGCTTTCGATTCTTTGTTATTATCTTGTTTTTTGTGTTTTCTTATTTTTATTTTTGGTGCATTTTTAGTTCCATACAATAAATCTGATCTAGGAGAAATTAAATTTGACTGAATTGATTTCTTTTTCTCAAGTACTATTCCCGTTGACGTGTCAACTGTTAGCTTATTTAACTCGTTTTTATCAACTGTAAATTTATTTTGAAAAAAACAATTAATTTTTTTGTATAGATTGTTATGCCTCTGTACATTATTATCACGATCACTTCCAAAAGTGCTGATAGTGATGTTCTGACGCTATCAGCTGCATGACTACTTATTGTTTAAGTTTTCGCAGAGCGTAATAATCCCTGATTAAAAGAAACGATTCAAAACGATTTGTAATGTTAAATGCCCACACGGAGAAAAAAGTATAGTAAAAATTACAATACATAGTAAAATTTACTAACAAATATGAAAAAATACATTCTGTATTGTAATTGTTACTAAAAGTTTAGTAACATTTACTAGTTAGCAATAATTACATAATGAGATATTCAAAATTACTATGCGTAATGTATTTTTTGCTAAGACCATTATATTTTTTACTATTTATATAGTAAATTTTACTATGCTATTAATAAATATAAATTTAAGAAAATAAATTTTGTAATACAATATAGGATTCGTTACTATACAAAATATTAAAAATTACTGTACGCAATGTATTTTTTGCTAACACGATTATATTTTTTTACTATCTGTATAGTAAATTCTACTGTGTATAGATAAAATTAAAAGTTGATGGGGATAGCATATACAAATATGTATTACAAGTTCTGAAACTTTTGTCCAAAGGAGACATCGGGCCGTCAGACATAGGAAAGGACTGGCGCGCGGGAGATCAGGGTTCGAATCTCGGTTGGAACAAGTGATTTTTTAAAAAACAAAAATCGACACCAACACCAATACAGATGACATAAATAACAGTAATAATCAAAATGATAACAATAATAATAAAAAGTTAAATGCTAAGAAAAATTTAATTTTATTTTCTTCCATTCTAATATAGTAAAATTTACTAAACAGGAATAGTAAAAATTACTAAATATAACTAAAAATTAATATGCAATATAGGAAATTTTCCACAGTATATGAGAAATTACTAAACGACTTGTAAAATATGCTTATCTGTTTATGAATTTTTCATATAAATCATAAGCGTTTCAAGATTACTATCCAAATTTGGCATTTATTCTCATATTTTTTAGTAAAATTTACTATATTTTTATCTCCGTGTACGATTGCATACAAATAGATGGGGTCATTTTTTCTATTCAATTATATAAAATCTTTTTTCATTGGGTATGGCAAAACTATCGAACCTCTTGAAAAAGTCAATAAGACGTTTTTTATAGAAAACTTAAATTTCTGCAAAATTGCTCATTGTTATTTTTATCATATCTGCGATTCTTTACTGAGAATTAAAGTTTAAAAATAAAAAATAATTCCGTATTTTTTTATTTTTTGTATAATTCTTTTAAGTTTGATATTTTAACCAAATTTTATGTCAACACTATCAAATTTACCAAGAAACTTAATCGGACATTTTTCATACAAAATTAATTCTACTCATTTTTATCATATCCTCGATACTTAACCTAGAATTTTAATTCGTTAATCAAAAACTGTCATAAATTCTCTGTATAGTTCATAAATTTAATAATTGAATAGAACATTATGGCAAAACTATCAAATTCAGAAAATATCCGTAAGATTCTTTTTATAGAGAATTTATTTTCCTATAGAACATTTTATGATTAATTTCATCATATCTTCGATACTCAACTTGAAATTTTAATTTGAAAATGAAAAATATTTTGACGTTCAATTTTTTTTTCATTACTTCTTATAAATTTATTACTTTCAACAAAAATTAAAGCAGAACTCAATTTATCAAAAAAATTATTGATTCCTTTTTTATAGAAAATTAAATTTTCTACAAAAACCTAACCTTGAATTTCATTTAAAGATTAAGTTTCAATAAAATAATTTTTACTAAAATTAAGATGACTTCTAACTAAACTTTTAAATAAAAAATTAATCAAAAACCATTAGACAAAATTTTCGTTAAAATTATCTACTTAGAAAAATAACCGCAAATACTTGAACCCTTTGAGAGTAAGCCGTTTTCCCTTTGCCCTCCACTTCTCCTACTCTTAGAAAACAAGTCTAATAACACTTCGTACTACATTTATATTACAAACCGAAAATATCCGACAATTCTCGAGGGTAACTTACTCTCTGCGATAAATACATGTTCAAAACATAACCAAAAAAATAAATAAATAAAATAAACATCTGTTCTGCTCTATTAAAATTTTCCGGATTTTTTTTTCAACAAATCAATAACAGAAAAAAAAAAAACTAAAAATTAGCACATGTAGAAAATTTAAAAAAACTACAAGTGCAATTTCAAATTTTTTTTTTTTTTTTTTTTCAATTCATCGTTTTGCGACATTGAAAGTTTAAAATAAAAAGGAAATAAATAAACTTACTAGAGATTTTCAAAATCTTAGCTGTTTTTCTTTCATTGATTCCAGTGACGGCATTTTTCCATTTCAATGATATAACAGCGCCATCTTTTCTACATCTCTGAGGTATAGCTGAACATTTAACTGTTTCAACATTTTGAGAATCAATCCAGTAAATTAACGCGTAGCCTTTACTCATTTTAAATAATATTTATTACTAATAAAAATCAACAGATCTACACAAAATGGCGGTATTGATGTTTACGAACAAAGACCTACTGAGTAAGTTGATAACTTGTGTAGGACGACGAGGCTTCATGCAGGCTAAGTATTGGTGGCTTTGTATCTCATACTTTCTTCTGTTGAGTAGACGAGAGTATAGAGCGTCGAATGTATGCGTGAGGGTATACTGCGCAAACGCAGTGTACACGCAGGTGCGTTTAGTTGGTACTCGGCTAGAGAGACAGTAAGTAGAGAGAACGATGGGAGTTGGGTTCGGTGGGTTTATTATTGAGTGAGGCAGGTCGACAGCAGGCTTGGAATGCTGGATATCGACCTCGTCTCATATTTTTAAATATGTGCTAATTTTTTTAAACCTGTTCTGGTAAATAGTAAATAGATTTTTTTCCGTTGGGATCAAATAGTTATTTTTAGCTACAGATTGTAAACTACTGGGTTGCGGAGAAAGTAATGAAGGCCTTTTTTATAGAGAATTTAATGTCCTGTAAAAATGCTGTCATTATTTTATGTCGTATTTTTAATCGTTCAGGCAGAATTTTTGATCAAAGTCACAAGAATTTTGATGTTTTGTAATGCCAAAATATTTTTGATTTTATTCAGTAAATAAGAAAATTTTTTTTGACATTTTAAAAGTTATTTTATCACTTTTATTCAATACTATAAATATTCAGTCAAGACAACTACAATTTAAGCTGTCAAACTTTCATTAACTGCCGACATTTTTATACAAAAGATACTGAGTAAATAGTAAACAAAGCATAATCAATTCTGTGGCTTAATATTTTTTTTATAAATATTGCCCATAAATAAAAACTTTTAAGTCCATGATTTAATCTACTTTTGTTGTTGCGAATTTTCAGAACTAAAATTTTTGAAAGTTCAAAAATTAATCTAGTTTTGTCTGTCCGTAACGCAATTGTTTCTCAAAACAACAGGTCGAAGACAGCTTAAAATTTTTGTAAAAGATCAAAAACAGATCAAATAGTCCAATTAGACTTAAAACAGATCAAATTTTCCAGCCCGGGTAGATCAAAAACAGATTTAAATTTTGATAGAAGTTCAATAACAGACCAAGGAGTCCAAATACAGTCAAGTTAGACCAAAATCAGATCTAATTTTTCGACCCGGAAAGTTTTGAGCCAACATTTTTCTTCATGTACTCTTTAAAAACGAATTACTGAAAGTCATGTGACAATCAGTATTTGGCAGTGAATAGCCACTTATTGCTAGTGAGAAGTATACCACTATTCGGATTAGTGACATGCTTTTCACTAGTAAACAGTAAGTACACGGAGAAAACAAAACAGGTAATTTTCCTATGTTACGTAGTAATATTTCCTATGTTCGCATAGGAATTTTTACTATGCGAACATAGGGAAATTTACTAGGTTAACATGAAATAATTTCTATGTTGTATAGGAAATATTCCTATGTTGACATAGTGAATTTCCCTATGTGAACATAGGAAAATATACTATGCAGCATAGGAAGATTTACTATGTAGCATAGGGAAATTTACTGTGGAACATAGGAATAATTCCTTTGTTACATAGGAATTACTCCTATGTTAACATAGGAACAATTCCTATGTCTAGAAAAATAAAAAAAAACATAATTCACTTATTTCCTTACATGTAGGGGAAGTGGGGGCAGAATGGGCCCCCTAAAATTTTAGATTCCTCGGAATATTTGGAGGCAAAATGGGCCCCCCAAACTTTGTAACATGAAGTGTTTGGGACGGGGGAGGGGCAAAATGGATCACTGAGGCAAAATAGGCTACTAAGGCCAAATGGACCACTGGGGCAAAATGGTCACCCAAAATTTTTTTACATATAAGAAAAACAAATCTCATCCTTTTATGATTTTTGTAACACAAAAATTTTTCCTATGTTAACATAGGAATAATTCCTATGGTACATAGTATTTTTTCCTATGGTAACATAGTAAATTTTCCTATGTTCGCATAGGAATTTTTCCAATGTGAAACATAGGAATAATTTCTATGTTAACATAGGAAGAATTGCTATGTTTCACATAGGAAAAATTCATATGCTACAAAGGGAAAATTACTATGTTACCATAGGAAAAAATGCTATGTAACATAGGAATTATGCCTATGTCAACATAGGAACTTTTCCTATGTATTATAAGAAAAGTTTTTATGTCACATAGTACTTTTTCCTATATTTTTATAGGGAATTTCCCTTTGTTTACATAGAAAAAATTCCTATGTGCACATAGGAATAGTTACTATGCCAACATAGGAAATATTACTGTTTTTTTTTCTCCGTGTAGTCACTATACTTACTCTTTCAAATCTAAGAGAATATCATTTTCATACGAACTTTTATAATCCTGGTTCAAGTATTCTAAACTGACAAGACTCTTAAATCATCATGTATGTCTCTTATGAAAACGTACCTAATCTTATTAGATTTTCTATAAAATCTTACTTAGGAATTTATAAACAATTAGCGGGCAGAATTATTTATTTGAATTATAAAATGACTTTAATAATGCAACTGAAAATATAAATATAAATAAAAATATTTTATATTGACTTTTGTCAATTATCTAATGTAACAATCCACACTAGATACACAAAAAAATAACAATAAGTTTTTACTGTCCCCGGGTTTCGATACCTGGACCTCAGACTCACAGCCGAGAGTTGACACCTCATGCCGCGCGTACCCTAATACAGGCTATTGTTACTTTATCTCTCTTCAAATTTAGTCTTTAGTCCGTTCAAAATATAAAAATAACCAGAAAATAGTCAAATGTGCCTCGTGTCGTGTCAGTCCTAAGAAATAAATATAAACGGTAAATTTATTATTTTTTTGTCGTTAAATCTTTACTGTAACATTTTGAGGCATTCTCATGGTCATTGAAGGTCTCTGGGTATCGGGCTCTAGGACTAGGTCATATATATGTCCCACTAAAAATATTAATATATATTTAATTTAAATTTCTCGCCTACAATTCAGTACTATTGCGTTATATATATTCTTTAGTGAGAACTGAGGTTTAAAATCTGATCCTTAAAAATGATATGGAATAATCTCATTACGATCTTTGTGTACTCCGAAATTTTTTAACTTTGTTGTTTATAGATATATTCTCGGACATCACGTATGAGATTTATTATAGATTGTAAATCTTGACTTATTAATTTATTTTTGTTTGTAAAATATAACAAAATTTCTTTTTCATTTTTTATTAAAAAAAAAAATTGCAATTAATTCTTATTATTTAAAAAAATATTAAATTTAATGAATATTTTGTAAATTTTGAAATCGATTTTTTTTTTCTAATAATTGGAAGCCTTTGAAACCAAGATATGAATTCTTTAAAATTTGTAGGACTTTTGGATAAAATTAAAAAAATAAAATTTGTAATTATTATGTAATTTTGAAAAAAAAAAAAAAAAATTTCTAATAATTTACAAAATTTACAAATTGTATTTTTTTTTCTAGAAATTGAAAGATATGAGACACGGAAAAAATAGTGGTCAAAATTTTAATAGTTGGTAGTTTATTTTCGACTTAAAATTAGTATATTGGATACTAATAACAAACCAGGATCATTATATACATTACAAAATGATTATTATTTATATTAAAATTAGATACACATACAAGAGCGAAATTTGTAATTTCATATATTAAAATTAATACGAAAAAAAGTTGATAAATTCATAACTACACTTATTACTATTCATATAAACATAGACCCAGAGAGGAAAGTACGACGGGCCCAGGCTTGGCCCAAGTATGTAAAAACTTGGCCCAAGCTTGTAAGCCAGCCTTGGTAGGACTCTGGAATGATAACACGGGGCCCGACTTGGTTGCCAGACCTGGCCCATGCTTAGTTGCCAGGCTTGGCCCATGCTTCATTGCCAGTCTTGGCCCAGACCTTGTTGCCAGACCTTGCCCATGCATCGAGGAAACGAAGGAGGTAAATGATGTGAAAAAAACTCGGTGAAAATACTGCTGGGTTCCGGGCGCGAACTGCCGACCTTCCGATTGCTGGGTCTGAACGATAGCTACTGGACAAACCTGCTAATGTTAAACTGCTACATTAATATGATCTACTTATTAAACCATAAGTATAACCAAACTTGGGTAATCCTACCTTGGCCCAAGTTTGGCTTGGCATTGGATGGCCAAGGCTAGGTTACCCAGTCTTGGCCCAAGCCCGGGTAATAATTGTAACGGCCAGGACTGGGTACCCAATCTTGAGCCAAGCATGGGCCAATATAGGTGGACAAAACTAGATTGATAGTAGTTTTTCAGAATTTACAAAAACTAGTAAACTACTTCGCATTAAGCCTATAATAGTACTAATTATCGATAACAGATTCCACTCTTTACTACTATTTATTAATTTTTAATATTCTGTTTTTTTTCGTGTACTGAAATTTTGTATAAAAAAAAAAAACGCCCAATTATGGAACATGGCCCTGTTCGTCATGTCAAATTTTTTTTCTAATTAAAAAATGACTATTTTCTGTATATACTGTTAAAAAAATTCTTTGAATTTTCAAAAAAATGTATAAAACGTAATAAACACATACATTTGTGCTTGAAATTTCGTTAATAATTTCATATAGAATTTGAAATACACGTTTTTGAATTTTCAAATCAACACTTTGGATTATTAAATACTTCGTTGTGAATTTTTAAATACAATTTTTTTAACTTCCTGCTAAGAAAATCGACGATTTTCAAAAATTTTGGGAAGTTATTGTTTTCACCCCGATTTTCGAACATCGAGTTTTCATCAGATGTCGACGTTTTGAGGTCCTAGCAAGCTATTCTGACTATTTTCAGAATGATGTCCGAGTGTGTGTATGTATGTGTGTGTGTGTGTGTGTGTGTGTGTGTGTGTGTGTGTGTGTGTGTGTGTGTGTGTGTGTGTGTGTGTGTGTGTGTGTGTGTGTGTGTAAACTCTTTGTAACTTTTGAACTAATGAATCGATTTGGATGGTTGAGGTGGCAATCGAAAGAGCTTGTTGGCCTTCAACTTTCCTGAAAATTTCAGATTATTTGATCGAATAGACTCGAAAATATTGGCGAATTACGAAAAAAAAAAATTTTTTTTTTTAGTTTTTTATTGATTTCTCAAAAACGACTTATACGATCGACTTCAAAATCTAATCGGCTCTAGTACTCAATAAAACGCGTCGATTGCCACCTCAAACATCCAAATCGGATAATTCGTTCGAGAGTTATCGCGGGAGAAAGAAATGGTGAAAAACGGTTTTTTCTAAATATTTTCGAAACGACTGACGCGATCGATTTCAAATTTTAATCAGCTCTAGAACTCAATAAAATGCGCCGATTGCCACGTCAACTATCAAAATCGATTGATTAGTTCAAAAGATATCGGCGTTGAAAAGTTAAAAAAATAACATTTTATGTTATTTTTTCCGGATAAATCATAATATAATGTACTAAAATGTGCCTGATATCATACCAACTCATCTTTTTTATGGTTTCTTTCGATCATATAATGTCATCGAACTTGGTTTTTAGTTTAAATCATATTATCAACAAAAAAATCGATAAAACGTAGTTTTTAATATTTTTATCGGATATTTCATATTTTATTGTTTCTTACATGAGTCAAAATTTATTTAAATCTTGATTTTGATCCCCGACATTGATTTCTGCCTCAATACACTTATTTTACTGAACAAAATCAGGAACTAAATTTTAAAAACCGCTTCATTGATGATTTTCGATTCTTAAATTTTCAAACTTCAGCATAACAGGTAACTTGTTAGAGCTTGAAAAGATCATAAAAAAACAATTGCATGCGATAGCATTTTCGAGCTCGAAGAGCTCGAAAATATATCTACACTAATGTTTTCGAGCTCTTTGAGGTCAAAAACAGCGGGAAGTTTCGGGGCTGGCCCGCAGGGTCAACCGACAGACCGATTTTTTTTATTGAAAATACAATTCAAATATCTAGTTATGAAAATTGAATTCCTTTTGTATTGTAATTTTAAAATTATTTTTTAAAGTGTAGAAAAATTTTTTCTTTTTGAGTTTCGGCAGTGTCCATGAATTTAGTTCAGGAAATAATTTAGATAGGACATAAGTAAACTGATTTGAAGATTTAAAGCCACAAAAAGTAATAACCAGCTGAGAAGGGCCGTCTTGTCTCACCCTGCCCTAAAAAAAAATCTTTCGTAAAATCAGAAGACATGAAATTTGAAAATCAAAAGATTCTTGTACAAAGAAAAAAAAAACCATGATTTATTAATGGTTTCAGTCTAAAAGATTGTTGATCATTCTAATCAGCAACATGAAAGCTAATTTATACGTTAACTAAGTGATAATATTTTATTTAAAATTACCTTGGGAAACGTTTTGTGAATTTAAAACTGGTACGGCATTAACTTTGCCAACGCCCACTTCCGTATTCCACTCCACTAAGAATCTTATATTCCAATCCTATCCTCTATCTACTATCCTGGCTTAGCATTTGTAAAAACTACTATTCGTTCGTGTGCATCTTTATGTCTAATAGAAAAACATTCTTTGCTTCTACAGTATTTTAAATTTTACTCAACATTTTTTTTTATTTGATTTATTATATATTTTATTCTATATATTTCAATTATTAATGGCACTTTCATTTATTAAAATTTAACTTATAAAAGACTAGCAATATTGCCCGCTTCGCTGAGCGCAAATTAAATTTTATGATAAATATAATTTTTATGGGGTTTTTTTTTACATTTGACAGTTTGATGGAAAAAATTTCAATAAATTTGAAATTTTTCGATGCAACCCAATATTTTTCAATTTCTGTTTTCCCATAGGTTTCCGCATTTTATTCAATCGTATTTTCATGGATTTCTATGGGGTCTCATGACTTTCTTTTAAATTTCGATTTTAAGATGTTCCCATTACTATTATATGGAAATCCATTGGAATTTGAATAAAAAAATTAATAGGAGTCGGTTTTAAAATTTATAAAATCCTTGAGAATCTATGGGAATCCATTGCATTCTCGTTAAAAATCCATAGAAAGCTATGAAAATATGGAGCAAGTGATGATATTCCTGAAGAATTAATAGGACCCTACTCCGAATTCCATGGGAATCTATACAAAGATTTATGGGAATTCATAGAAATCTATAAAAATCCTTAGAATCGATTTCTAAATTAATAGCAGGTAATGGTATCCCATGAAGATCTATGGAAATTGATTTAAAAATCCATGGAAATACCGAATAATATCCGGGAATTCATAAAAATTCTCAGGATTTTGTTCTGAAATCTGTAGAAAGTCTCGATATTCTATAGGAGTTTATTTAAAAACCCATGGGAATCTACAAGAATCCACAAGAATTCCATAAAATTCTTAAAAAACCCCATGAAAAATTCTAAAAAATCCCTAGGAATCTATTTCAAATTTTATAGCGAGTCACCATACTCCATAAGGATTTATCAAGTTCTATTAAAAATCCATGGGAATATCGAATAATTTATGGGAATTCATGAAAATTCTCAGGATTTTGTTCTAAAATCTGTAGAAAGTATCAATATTCTACAAGAATTTATTTTAAAATCCATGGGAATCTACAAGAATCCACAAGAATTCCATAACATTCCTTAAAAACCCCATGAGAATTCTAAAAAATCTCTAGGAATCCATTTCAAATTTCATAGCTAGTCATTACATTCCATAAAGATTTATCGGGTTTCATTAAAAAATCCATGGGGTTTCATTAAAAAACCCATGGGGATTTATTTCAAAATCCATTAGAACTCCGAAAACTTCTCAGGAACTCACTTCAATATTCATGGCATCGCCTTATTCCATAAGAATTATTAGGAATTTATTAAAAACTCTATGGGGATCTACAATAATTTATGGAAATAAACAAAAAAAAAATTTTATTTTAAAATAACGGGCTAACCATTACAGATACCATAAATATTGTACCAGACAATTTTATAGAAAATTAAATTTCCCATAAAAAAGTATTCTTTTATTTTTTGCATAAATTAAATAGTTTAGCCATAATTTTGATTTGAACCCTAAATCCAAAAATTCAAAAAAAAAAAATCTGCTCTACAATTTCATTTAAAATTCAAATCTCCGCCCAAAAAATATCGATAATTATTTACTTATCCAATACAGCCACCATAATAAGTTATATAAATTTAAAAAATCAATTCTAACTGGCTAAAAAACAAGGAAATAAAATAATCTAGTATTATCCCAACGACAATTCTCACAAAAGCATCGAAAAAAATCCTCAACCAAAAGCAAATGTCCCGGTGGTCTTTAGTTGCGGTCTCCAATCTTTTGAATGAAATAAAACGCCGAGCTCATTATTCGTATGTATCGTGCATCTTGCACGTAAAAGTCACCCCGAGGCGCACATGTTCCTCCTGGTCGACACAAAAGCCAATTTCAAAAGAATCTATGCCTGTATTTTTTATATATACACACACATATATATAATAAGAAACTATCCACCAACATACTGAAGATTGCAGCAATATTTTGACAATATACTATTGACGGTAGATCGTTTTGTCCCCATATATACATCATGTCTCATCTATTTACCAATACGGTGACTAAAGTTGAGGTATAGTGAGTAGACCTTAACCTCAAAAAGTTTTTATTTAAAAACCCTTAGCCTTAGGGACTTAAATTGTTCGTACAAACACCTTTCTTGCCTCAGGACATCAATGGGGAAAATACTTTTATACCTTGTTGATACTCCAATGTCACAGTTACCTTACGATGGGGATGACTTATTGTCCATCTTTTTTAATTTTTTTATACTACTATCCAGACTCTAGTCCACAAAGTATCAGACTGTAGTCGATCCTCAATGCAATCGGCATTGGTTATATATAATATTATATTATTATTTATTTTATTTCTTTCTTTTCATATTCCCGCATGGCTCGAGGCAAGAGTTTTTAATGTAACTATTTAAGTTGTGGCTTTGGATGCCTAATGCCAGTTTTTGAGCCGAAATTTAACAATAGCCTATTACTGCTGTTTATCTAATCCTGTTTTCTTTTTATGAATAGTAATGTTACGGTTGTTTTTTTTTTCTTTTTTTTTTTTTTTTTGGTAGTGTTTTTGGTTTCTTATGCATCGTTATGGTTTTTAGGTTAGAGTTGGATTAGAAATGGGTATGGAGATTTTTTTTTCTAATTTTTAGAAAGGTTGAGTGACTGACATGAGATTACGGTATTCGATTGATTTTCAAGTCATGTTTTTTTTTTTTTTTTTTTTTTTTTTTTTTTTTTTGAACGAATCAACTGAACGTTATTTTTGATGATGGAATAAGATCAAGACCTTTTTTAGATCAAGACAATTTACAAATTATATTATAATATTTGCGAGCTCTTCAAGCACTAAAACACCGAGAAATTGTTAGGGTGGCTCATAAAGTCAAACCTTCTTTAGATTTATTTTGTTCTAAGTTTTCACTTTGATGAGAAATAATTTGAAATTAACAAACCGCAATGTATGCAAATGTAACCTATTAAAATATAAAAAAAAAAACAAATTGCCGACCTACGAAAAAAAGTCGGATCTGTTCAGATATAATTATCTATAAACGATTAGATATAACTAGATTTCTATATTGGCAGAATCACTTCATATGTAATATAATTATAGACGATTAGGTCTAATCAATTTCCTTCGTATAAATTTTGAAATTATAAAAAATTAATTGATACTATCGGAGTTAGACGTCGTGATGGTCACTAAATATAATTATATATGTTTATATACAACTATATATGATCATATGTAATTAAGTCAGGTAGATATGATCACTTTCTTTTGGGTTATATTGTAGTGCACAGCTATATATAATTATACATGATCGGATATGATTATACATAATCAGATATAATTATACATATCTATTTATAGCTCGATATAATTTAAGAAATTATATAGGAAATTTATATATAATTTTACATTATATATTGTCGGATATGATCATATATATTTATATATAACCATTTTTTTTGGTCTACAGAGTCATATCTGATTGTATATAATTTTATAAAATTACATGTAACTATGTACAATACGATATACATATATACAACTTTACATGATTATATCTAATTATATATATAGGCAATTATGATCCCTCTTTCTTGGGTTGTCCCCGGGAAAAATAAATTATATATAATTATATAAACTTATGCATAATTTTGTATAATTATACATGATTATATCTAATAATATATGTAGGCAATTATAATCCCTCTTTCTTGGGTTGTCCCCGGGAAAAATAAATTATAGATAATTAGATATAATCATATAAACTTATGCATAATTTTGTTTAATTATACATGATTATATCTAATAATATATATAGGCAATTATGATCACTCTTTCTTGGGTTGTCCCCGGGAAAAATAAATTATAGATAATTAGATGTAATTATATAAACTTATGCATAATTTTGTATAATTATACATGATTATATCTAATAATATATATAGGCAATTATGATCACTCTTTCTTGGGTTGTCCCCGAGAAAAATAAATTATAGATAATTAGATGTAATTATATAAACTTATGTATAATTTTGTATAATTATACATGATTATATATAATTCTTAAAGAATTTTATGTTTAATAGTATATATTTATAGATAATTATTAATTATATAAATTCGCATATAGTCTTATATAACTATATATATTTTTATATATTGTCATGCTATGTGTATAATTATATATAATCAGATATGATTATATATAATTATATATAATCACACAAAAATTTTTATATAATTTATTTAACTGTTTATGGTCACATCCAATATAATATAATTAGATATGATTATTTTTTTTTCGTGCAAACATTGCAACATGAAAAATGTCTCAATTATTTTATGAAAAAGAAAAAAAAATCAAAGTCCTAAAGTTAAATTTAAATTCAGATATTATTGTAGCTGTTTAATTTAAACCCGTATTTTATTAAATGATTCGGAATGTTGGGTCGAATAAAAACGACATCAGTTCAATCGAGATTGTGAGAGCACGAGCAGAGAACTCGAAGTATCGTAGGGAAAAGAAATATTGAATAAAAGAGCAGAGTATAGTGTAGAAGAAAAGAGAATGATTGGAGGCAAGGGAACCATGAAAGATACGAAGGGTATTGAGACGGGAATGAAGAATGGAGATCCAAGTTGTTTCTTTGGTAGTGTGTTAAAAGGTGCCGCTAATATTTTCCGCTATCCAGGGAGACTACAAGACCACGATCTCTCTTGAATGCACAAGCAGTTTTCGCATCCTGAATCGGCCCACAGACTAAAATAAAACAACTTACCAATATCCCTACTCACATTTATAAGTCAGACATGTATTGACGATCGCTTTTGAGATTAGCTCAGTCAGGCTAAAAACTAAACCGTCCAGTATTTTATTTACTGGAATAAACCATTATTATTTTTACTGACCAGTAAAGCGACCAAATAAACCTCCAGTCTCCAGTCAATAATCTTAATCTTTTTTTTTTTAAATATTTATACATATTAGGGTGGCCTTAAAAAAGGAAATTTTTTTTTCAGTTATATGAAGATTTTATAGCTTAGTAGATCGAAAAAAGATTCTACTGAAATTAACGAGTTTTGAAATTCCATCAGGAATTTTGTGAATATTAAAAAAGAGGGGGGGGGAGCCTTAAGAAAATTGGAAATTTTAGGGGGTGCAAATATGTTAAATCTTTTGATTTAAGCTACTCTCCAAGCTTTGATAATTTTTATAATTAAATCGACCATTATATTTGTAAAATTTCGAAAAAAGCTTCAAGAGCAGTTTCCTTCTTCCACATTATTTTGAATAATTTCAATATAGTTGATGTCATAGAAGTTGAATAAAGTAAATTTGTGTAAATATCCCTTATGATAAAACAATGTATGGTTAAAATATATAAAATCATATATCTTTGCAACAAAATATATATGATAGATTATATTGTATGTTATAAAAAATTATATGAAGATTTTCGCCGATTTAATATAAAATTATATACAGTAGTAAATATATGTCTTCCATATATGTAACTTATATGTTTTTTATATTAAGCCATATATACATTTACATTTACCTTATAATATATAGTATTGATATATTTCGTTTATATTCAAAAAATATAAAATTTTTGTATGAAATGAAATATATGGTAGTATATAATTTATATTATATATGGCACCATATATTTTCTTTGTTATATTTGAGCATATATTTTATTTGGTGTATGTATATGTATATGGGCATATTATATATTCGCTTCAAAATAACTAATTTCGAGAATTTTTTCTGCAATTTAAAGAGTATATTAAAATTTAGATCTAATTTAATTGAAGTGGGTCATACTAATAAGAAACTTATTTTTTTCATACACGGAAAGAAAATTATAGGAAGTATTTCTATGTATTATGGGAATGGTTCCCATAATAGTATAGGAATTGTGCCCATACTATTATAGGAATGGTTCCTATATATTATAGGAACCACCGCTATACCATCATGGGAACCATTACCATAATATTATAGGAACCGTTCCTATACCATTATGGGAACCATTCCTATAATACTATGAGAACCGTTTCTATGATATTATGGGAATGGTTTACCTATTGGTATAGGGACTGTTCCTATAATTTTATGGTAATAGTTCCCACAATGATATAGAGATGGTTCCTAAAATATATAGGAACCATTCTTCAAATAGTATGGATACAATTCCTATACCATTATGGGAACCATTCCCATAATACATTGGAATACTTCCTATAATTTTCTTTCATATAGAAGTTATTTGCACACTTTTCTTTGAATTAATATTTTCATGACAGTATGGGAACTATTCCTATAATAGTATAGGAACCATCCCTTTAATAGTATAGGAACCATTCCTATAATATTATAGGAACCGTTCCTATACCATTATGGGAACCATTCCTATAATATTATGGGAACCGTTTCTATAATATTATGGAAATGGTTCCCATTTTGAAATAGGAACTATTCCCATAATATTATAGGAATGGTTCACATATTGGTATAGGGACTGTTCCTATAATATTATGGGAATGGTTCCCACAATGATATAGAGATGGTTCCTATAATATATAGGAACCATTCCTATAATAGTATGGATACAATTCCTATACCATTATGGGAACCATTCCCATATAGAAGTTATTTTCACACTTTCCTTTGAATTAATATTTTCATGATAGTATAGGAACCATTCCTATAATATTATGGGAATTAGTCCTATACTATTATGGGAACTATTCATATAATATTATAGGAATGGTTCCTATAATTTATAGGAATCATTTCCATATATTATGGGAATGGTTCCCATAATATTATAGGAAGTATTCCCATCAATCATAGGAAGTATTTCCATAAATTATAGGAAGTATTTCCATAAATTATAGGAACAATTCCTATAGTTATAGGAACTATTCCCATAATGGTATGGGTATCATATCCATAATTATAGGAACTATTCCTATAATTATGCGTAACATTCCTATAATTTCAGGAACTGCTCCCATACTCTATGGTTGTTATCCTATACTGGTATAGGATGAAATTTCACAAAATTATAGGAACTATTCCCATACTTTTCTTTCCATGTACACAATATAAATGTATGTTTTCTGATATTTATCGTATACTGTTACATATATTTTGACCATATACGCTATTTTCATACGGGATGTTTTTAATTCATTCATTTTATGCAAATAATTATGCCCTATATGTGTAAGTTAGGTTATGATGAGAATTATATCAGCTCACTCTCGAATCAGTGACTACGTCCTCCATTAAAATTCACTCGCTTATCAGTTTACTGAGTAACCAGTGGTATTAAATGGCCGCCAGGACAACTGGTCAAATCAGTGAGTTTTACCAGCAAACCAGTGAGGTTTCACCCATGGACCAGTGTAATTCCACTGATTTAAATTAAGAGAGTACATAAAATTAAAATTAAACCCTTACGTCAATCAAGTGTGATTTCAATTACTGAAAAATTTCATATTTTTTTTTTCTTTATATTTCTATCTCTTTAGCTCATCACTCAGCTCATTTTCTCATTTCAATCAACTTTAGGGTTAGTAACTGTTAAAAAGATGTGGATGAGGTAATTGGCGTGGCCCTTCATGAAGGCCGCAAGTTGTGTGGTCGGAAAGAGCAGCAATCACGGGCTTAAATATAGAAAAGAAAATATTACGCGGTCCTTGTGGAAGTTTAATCAACCCACAGGGCTTAATAATATTGTTGTTAATCCCCTTCTACCTTTGTCCTCTACACTCTTTCCAACCACTCCCCAGGTCTCTTGAATCTCTCTCACCCTCCACTATTTTTTTTCCTTAACAAAAAAAATTTTTAATTCATTTCACACTTAAATTTTTTTCCATGGCATCATGCAGTACAAAAATTTTAATTCTGACTGAAGTATTGAAGATACGGAAAATACAATAGAATACAATTTTATAGAAAATTTTATTTGCTACAAAAAAGATGTCTTGTAATTTTTTCGTAGACATAGTCATTAAGCCATAAAATTAATTTAAAGTATTGTGTCTAAAAATTAATGGTTTAATTTTTTCTTACAAAAATTTCAAATCTTTAAATGAAAATCATGAGCTATCTATCTAATTTATATCAAATTTGCTCAGGACCTTTTTTGTAGGAAATTTAATTTCCTACAAAAAAGTATCTGTTGGTTTTTACTGCAAGTTGGATATTTAAGACGTATTTTTAATTTTAAAAATTTTTAAACGAAAAAAAAAAAAAAGTTTGATAAAAAATTCTCGATTATTAAGTATGTGATTATATGCTCGGTATAAATATACTAATATATAGTTAGAAATCTAGATAAAATGTGTCGAGGGCTGAATAAAAAGAGACATTTGGATTACAATAAAAAGGTAGCAAGTAATGGAAGAAAGAAGTTAGTGGATGCAACAGGTTGGTACGATGTTGAAATAACGGAATAAAGGAATTTTATGTGGTACATTTGAGGTTTTATTATTATCACTGTTATTTTTTATTAGCTTGAGTAAGAAGAATTTTTTTTTTTTTTTAGTCAATTGTTATAATTATTATTTTTTTTTATTTTTCAAATTGAAAAATTCTGGTGTTTAATTTGTAGTGACAAAAGTGGAGTAAGTTAAGTAGATCAAAGATTGCGTGGCTAAATGTAATTGCGAAAAACAATATATTCACTTCAGAAGATATTTTATTTGAAAGTAATCCGAAAAAGTGAAGAAATCATAACTAACTTACTAGGGGTGGATATAACTATTCGATTTGATTAAAATTCATTTTGAATGGTTCGGATTATTCGATATGAATTTTGAATTGAATATCAAATATTACTATTTGATTGATGCAATCCAAGAAAAAATTCTCGTCTCTCACTGTATATAATTGAATATGGCCATTAGGGTGGCCAAAAAAACCGACTATTGCAGGACTCATGATGCGAAGCATCAGCGAGTGCTTTACGATTGAAAAATTTTTTTCCCCTCACTTCGGCAACTATTTCTATTATTATACCTTTGTTGATTCACGGAATTAAGATAAGTTGCACACCATTTTGAAGATAATTTAATGGAGATTAATTCCATACTTTTCAAAAATTTATTTAGTTCAATGAAAACCGAAAAAACATCAAAATAGTTTAAAAAAATTTCCTGTCCGTCAAGTATGAAACCCGTATACACTCAACTTGCGAAAAAATCCAGTAATTGAAACAAATTTTTTTTTTAAAAATTCTTTGAAAGAATTGTAGATCCCCTATTGAAAATGGTTAGGTAACTCAGTGTCGTTTAATTACAATTAATAAAAAAATAAAAAGGCTGTATAACTATACATATATATATCTATGTAAAATTAACATGGATGGTGATATATCTATACATTATACGTACATTTATTCCACCAGGGGCGCTTGCGCATTACCGTCCTAGTACAGCTGTTTTTTTTTTTGTGTTATTGCTAATTGGTAAGCCTGAATTTTTTCAATTCAATTCTTTTTTTTTATTTGTTTTTATTTACATATACTTTTTTTTTTATTATTCGAGATATTTTGAGAAAATTTTTTTTATAATTATAAAAAATTACTAAAATAATTAAAAAAAAAAAAAAAAAAAAAAAAAAAAAAAAAAAAAAAAAAAAAACAAATATTAATGCCAGAAAATTGTATATATTTTAAATTTATTCGTGCTTCCCGCCATTTTTTTATTATTTTATTATTTCATAATAAATGACCATTATGAGTCGTGCACTTTTGTATTTTCCAAATTTTTTTTTTTTTTCGAGTCTCTTATGAAAATTTGTTGGCTTTCGATGTTTTAAGAAGCCTCTTCAAAAATCAGCTCGATTAAAAATTTTCAAGAGGTCGCTCACAAATTTTGAAAATATCAAAAATGATTGAAATTTGAATTTTTATTTCAAATTTTTTTTCTTTCTCGTGGCAGCAATAGTTTATATTTGTGAAATTATGTCTGTGCTGAAAATTTCATCCCAAAATTTAAATATTTAAACGGCGTTTAAAAATTTTAAATATTAACTGACAATATGTAACTAATACTTTGAATTAGTTTTTGTATTTTTTTATAACACAATTATTGTCATTTCACTAAAATATAACTTTTTCATAACCAAAAATATACAGGACAGTCTTGAACAATAAAATTTGGTAATTTTCGAAAAAAGCGAAAAAACCGAAAAATTGAATTTGTTCAGTTACGAGCTTGACTAATTTGAATCAAACTTCGTGCATTTCATGACCTCACGGTCAGATTTTCAAAATCCCTTGCATAATTGAACTCGTGAGTATATTTATCTCAGCCCATAAATTTTCAAAAATATAAAACTCGAAGAAACGAGTAAATTATATGTGTATATATATTTACGATCTAACAAACGATCCCAAGTTAAGACTTATTTTTTATTACTTTTAAAAGTAAACACTGATCACCCAAAATTAATAATATAGAAGAAGAATGCCAACACAATTTAACTTTTTTTTCTTATGAAAATAAAAAAATTTTATGACAAAATGTTTAAAAAAAAATTTTTTATCGAAAAATATATAATAATAATAATAATAATAATAATAATAATAATAATAATAATAATAATAATAATAATAATCATAATAATAATAATAATAATAATAATAATAATAATAATAATAATAATAATAATAATAATAATAATAATAATAATAAAATAATAATAATAATAATAATAATAATAATAATAATAATAATAATAATAATAATAATAATAATAATAATAATAATAATAATAATAATAATAATAATATCACTGCGAGTAATAAAAAAATATATATATTCTGATTTTTAAAGGTTCTCGACAGTCCGTGAAATTGGTTTCCGGTTGATCGAGCGTACGAGGAAGGCTTTAACGCGGGAAAAAAAGGAGACTCACCCTGTCTGGCTGCCCACGAATTTAACCTGCTTGTATTCAAATTTTTTTTTATTGTCCATTGTTTATTTTGTGAGGTTATCATGTCATCAATAATAAAACGTTAAAATATTATGTTATATCGAGTGATTGATATGATGGAATTGGATCGGAGTTGATATGTAGAAAAATTGAGTTATTAATTTTTTATCAGTTGTTTAACAAATTATTAATGGATGGTCAAAATAAATGTTTGATTTGTTAATTAGAAATTTAGGAAGTCATTATCTGATAATTTTATTGAAAATTATTTTTAGTGGTAATACAGCTTAAAAAAACAAATATATGGAGAGGGGGGAAAATTGTTTATTCATTCGAGAGATATCGTTTGAGAAAAAATGGTAAAAAAAGCTCAAGGAGCTCGCAATGGGCGGGAAGTTTTGGGGCTGGCCCACAGGGTAGCCGTTATTTTAAATTTCTTTGGCTGTTTCCGTTATCCAATACATCATTCGCATTTATTGTTCACATAAAATAATTAATTAATCATATACCAATAAGTCAAAGGCTCTAATTATTCAATTCGAATTTCGAATGGCAGTACTTTTCTTTTCGAACGCCTACTTGTATAACTTTAGCTATTATTATTAATATTTTAAATTTTATTATTTTTCAACTCACAACAAAACATTTATTACTAAGAAATTATTTTTTGAATTTTTAAATTTCAAATTTTTTTCGATCATGGTGGCCATTTCTAATTAGTGGCCCCCTTTTACCTTCTGTTTCTTTACCAATTGTACGCGATCCGATGAGAGTCTCTCGATCTATAAATTTAGGTTCTGGAGGCTTGTTTTACCTTTTTAAAAAGATGATTTGAACCTAAACTTGGTAAAAGTGGACAAAGTTACCACGTATAGGTTCAAATCACCTTTTTAATGCATGGATCTTCATATTCTAAAAAGATGATTTGAACCTCCTTACCCTCATGTAGCAGTTGGAGACTCAAATTACCTTTTGAATTTTGACTCGGGGTGAATTGATTTCGAATGAATCATATCATAAATAATTATCACTTGTATTCTCAGATAATACTTAAATTTTTCGGTTCAATTTCACTTTCCTGTTATGACAAGTGACCATAAGTATAGAGAAAATACAAGTGTATAGCATGATTTTTATAGGCTCACAGTTCCGACGGATATAATGACGTCACAACCAATCATAGCTCGTTTTTTTCACATAAAAAATTTTTGAATTTTTATAATTTTTTTATAAAAAGAAAAAAATTTTTTAGTAAAAAAATAAAATTTAAGAATATACGCAAAGCAAATTCTTCTTCCCATTAAACAAAAATTTTTATTGATATAAAGTTAATGCAAGTTCTCTATTATTGGCTGAGGCGAAGCTGGAATCAAGTTTATTTCATTCTATTTTTCTACAAACTCAAAATTTTTTGTAAACGGTAAATGAAAAATTCAAAATAGTGCTTAATTATACTAAAAAAAAAAAAATGATTTTGGAATGTTCCAAAAAAAAACTAAAAGTAACAAAATTATTTGACAAAATTTTGGAGGTATTCCGTTTTGCCCCCGAATTGGTCTAAGTTCGTTTACAATTCGAACATACAAAAAATACTTCCTTAAAAAAAAAGAAGAGAAAACACAATCACTTAATCAAAAATGTCGCAATGACATTTCCACTTTCAATTTTATTAATTTTTTAAGTAATAAATTACATTCATAAACTGATAATCTACATTTTTGTTGATATTAATAAAGGTTTTAAATAAATTGAAGGAATACCCTCTTTACTTAAATGCACGAGGGTAAAGTCGTAACAGTGACTAAGTCACCAGTTTTTGTTCGGTGCCATTTCCGATCACTTATAAGCTTGGTCATCTCATATATTTCTTTAACTCAAGTGAACACTATTCTACAAATATTGGAAGATATAGGTCTTAATAATACTAATGCAAACAGCAAAAATATTTACTTTGCTTTTTTTTTTTGTGAGCTCTGTATGCGGATCACGGAAAAAAATGATTGATTTAACTCCAAAGGGCCCAATGGAGGAGGCCATTGTAAGTTACCTTGCAAAAAATATTTCAAAAATGTTATCTTTTCATTTTTCAAATAATAATTTTTTTTTCAAGGTTACTATTCTCAAAAATTGCTTTCCGCACTTCAGAAATATCATGAACATGGTTCATAACAATGAATCCCAAAGTAACAATATTTTCGAGGCATTAAAAAATTCAGAGCTTACGACGATTTCAGTTGATATCGATGGGCACCGAAAGAAAAGAATTAAAATCTATGAAGAAGTTGATGCTGCAATAATAACTGCAAAAAATATAACAACAGATAAATTTTCGGAGTTAATAGATTACGGAAATTTCAATATTTTCACCAAAGCAATATTGTTTTTAATAAATCAGCGTAAATTTAATTGTGATTGGGCTAAACGCAATTTATATGAAACACAGTTTTTACAGTTTAAAAGAGTGTATTTTTTTTGTATCGATTCAACTAAGAAAGTGAGAATATATACGTATACTCGTGGAGTTGATTGGGCGCCACCAACTTGGACATCTAAACTGTATACTGCAAGACGAGCTGTAGGCAATCAGAAAAAAATGTTTCTTCATAGTTTTTATCGATTGTTTTTAGAAGGTAACAATAATTTGCGCTCCGATTTTTTATCACTTGATATTATTTTTGAGCATCGATTAAATATGTCAAACTCTTATTAAAATGAAAAAGAATCGCTAGATTTGATTGCTTACTCTATCGAATAAAATCCATATGAAAATCCAGTCTAATTAATCCAGATATAGATTCTCACAAGAATTTCTATGGGAATCCATACCATGCTAAATCCATATGGGAATCTATTATGGATTTTTATTCAGATTTTTACTTCGATTTCCTATGGGAATTAGCACCATATCAAAAAGAGAATCCACAGTTTTCTATGTGGATTTTCCATATAAGAATCCAGATACTCATGGTTTCCTACATAGATTCTTTTATAAATTCATACACTCTTACATTAATTCTTATGGATTTTTTCGTAAATCCATACTGATTAACACAACGAAGCCACTGATTTTTAATCCAGCTTCTTTCAATTCTCACTTCTTGCATAGTCGTTTCCTTATCTATTTTAGGTACAAGCTGCAAAGGCCCCTACTTTTTGTTTTAGATGACAATCCTAGGCTACAGAAATCGACACTTCCTAGAGGAGTGTTCAACACTTGCATAGTCGTTTCCTTACCTATTTTAGGTACAAGCTGCAAAGGCCCCTACTTTTTGTTTTAGATGACAATCCTAGGCTACAGAAATCGACACTTCCTAGAGGAGTGTTCAACGAACACATCTCATTACCACGTGGCGTGTAACCAACAACTACTAGAATCAAAATATTTGTGAACTAGCAATCTTTCCTTTACAGGAAGTATAGAGACTCTGGTCAAAGTTGGCTTAGAAAAGTCCATCCGTAGTACCGGTTCGTCGTACTGGTCAACAGACCACTTCAAGAAAATAGTGATAGGGCCTAATCTTTTCCCCTGATAAGGGGTTTTTTCCTTTTATAATCAATACAATTCTAAACCATCAAGCATCCGCTTGTCCGGTTTCTAGATGATACTATACTTTTCGAGCTCTTTGAGACATTGATTTTTCAAGTCAAATCAGTTTACAAACTATAGGACCAAATTGGTTCATCTATACCATTCCACCGTTTCCTTTATCCTTATCCTACTTTAGTCTTCTTATTTCTTCATCCATTTCTTGTTTTTATTTCCCTTACTTGGAATTTCGCTGAAGTTGATCCACTAATCTGCACCTGAATTTTTTCAAAACGAGTAATATACATTTTTTTCCAGACACCATTTGTCATGACTTCAATTTTGACGTCTCGAAGCATCTCCTCGATCAACAGTTGAATATAGCTTCAATAGGCAAAGCAGATGGCAAAGCGAAATTCAACACAAGAGTTGCAGAGGCTTTAAAAAAAGCTCTAAACATAACCTATACCTTGCAAATAGGTTCGCATTCTCAAATAAGAAACCAAATGAAGATGAAAAAGTTCGACATTTTTTTTGAGAGTCAAAGTATTCCTACTCACGACGGAAATCGTGAAATCTTCAGCGTCACTTATCCTGTAATGTTTTATTCAGTCTTTATCGTAACTCACACTCGCGGTCTACTTACCCCTTTGGAAAAAATATACAATTACTATGGTTACCTAATAGTAACCTCAACAATAATAATTCTTGCAATGACATTCGTCGTCATCTATTTATCGAAACGTGACGTCGCGTTTGTGATATTTGAAATTATACGCTTACTAATCAATGCTGAAATATTTACGCCTATGAAGACATCATCAAGTCGTATATTTTTTTCAATGATCTTTTTATATTTTCTGATAATCCATGGGACATTTAGTGGGCGCCTCGCTGAATTCCTTACGAGAATAGAGTACCGTAAAAATGTTGAAACTCTAGAAGATCTAAAAGACCCACGTTATACTAAAATTTATGCTTATAACAGAGCCAGAGAATTTATCAATGACCCTGAGCTAATAGCGAAGACGAATTTCAGAGGGTATGTTTGTGGATTACAGATTCGAAAAGATCCATCCGTTGCTTGTATTAATGATTTGTCTGAATTGTTGCCTGCAATAAACAATTACAACTTGCATCGATCTAAAAGAGCCCTAGTCACTGGATACTATTCGCAGTTGGTACGTAAGAATTTGCTGCTTGGGTCTAAAATAAATGAGGTTATGATTTGGCTTGCGCACTCAGGACTCTCGGAAAAGTGGACGGATGAGATGGTGATAGATGACATGCGAGGAATACGAGCGAAGGAAGAGAGATCGCAAGTGCATTACCGACCGATAAATTTTGGTGACTTGAAGTTTTCTTTGGTTCTGTTGGCTCTCGGGTTGATTTGTTCCACCATTTGCTTTATACTCGAGCTGGTTTTAGAAAAAATCATTGCTCGGAAGAAACGAAATAAAGCGAGGGTCAGGTGGATGGTTCCCAAATTTATCGTGAGATTAGGGTTCAAAAATAGATTCAATGGTTTTAATTTGGAGGTTAGGAAAAATTTTAATTTTCAGAGGGTTAGAAATGTCGTGAGACGATTTTTGACAAATTCCTTTCACTATTGGTTGAGTCATTTGTAAGTTTTAATGTATAAAGCAATTAATACAGTGTGAATATAATACAAGTTAACAAATAATTTGTTTACGACAATTATGCAGTATTAAACAATTATCCACCAGTGACGCCGATGTTCTCATCAGCTGATTATTTTTTTTTCCATAAGGGCAATGTTTCAATTAAAAAGTTTTTGATGTGTCTTCGTGTCCAATGCGTCTTCAACAGTAAAATCTTATAATATATAAAAGTGTATTTACTACCAAATCTAAACGAACTTCTTTATCAAAAATGCAGAAATTAATTCACCCTACTGTCCCTAAACTGGGTCAATTATCGATTATTATCTAACCCTGAACAGTTGTTAAATGTGTTCTATACATAAAGTAAATAAGTGCAGACACTTTTATTTACAAGGGTTACCTGGGAGCGTATAAATCAAAGTTAAATATAATTTTACCAGTCACAAGGTTTACAAATGTCTTGAGGTTCAGTCCAGTTCTCTAAGAACGTTGATTTCATTTCAAAAATATTTTCGATTATATAAATTTGATCCACGTTCATTTGGTTGTAAAAAACAGTTTCTTCATAAAGTATTTGGTGACGATGCGCAATATTGCACAGCTTATAGCACTGGTTATTATGTGTAGCATAAATTCAGGCGAAGGTTATATTCTTAAAGTTCCCACTGTACAAGTTCCTGTTGTAGACAACGCGGTGGTAAGTTTGTTAACTTTTTCTCCAATAAGATCCATGGAATAATTTATTTGTAAAAATATATGCAGTCATATAATGTTGTAGAGCAAACAGGGGCGAAATAAGACTCTATATTAAAGTGAAGACTATTGTTATTTATTAGAAGTGGTTATTTATGCTGTTGAAGAGAGGTGGTATCAATTGGGCCACCTCAAATGATGCTAAATTTGATATTGAAAGACTAACTGATTTCCTATTGCAAACGCGAATTATTGAGTTATTTTCTCAAGCTGTAGAAAATCAAAACAAAATAAAACCACAATTCCCCTACACGGAGAGAAAATTATAGTAACAGTTACAATATATTATGGGAATGGTTCCCATACTGCGTGGTAACCGGTTTTTTTGAAATGTTGATTATAGGAACGGCACCCATATATATTATGGTAACCATTTCTATAATTATGGGTATAATTCCCAGATGGTATTGGAATAGTTCCTATGGAATCATGGTAATCGTTACCGTGTAACTATGATAATGGTTACCATAATATTATGGGATTAGTTACCATGATATTATGGGAATGGTTACCATAATATTATGGGAATGGTTACCACAATATTATGGGATTGGTTACCATAATATTATGGGATTGGTTACCATAATATTATGGGAATGGTTACCATAATATTTAGAAATTATAATAATTTTTTTTTCTATAGAATTTTGCAGTGTAAATTATAATGAAGTTATTTATTATTATTATTATTATTTACAAATTAATTTTTGTCTGACCAAAAATAATATTTTATTGTAATATAGTTTCACAAAAAGATTAAATATACAGAAAAAAACGCTTATTACAAAAAATAAATTATTATAATTTCTAAATATTATGGTAACAATTCCCATAATGTTATGGTAACCATTCCCATAATATTATGGTAACTATTCCCATAATATTATAATAACCATTCCCATAATATTAGAGTAACCATTCCCATAATATTATGGTAACTATTCCCATAATATTATGGTAACCATTACCATAATATTATGGTAATCAATCCCATAATATTGTGGTGACCATTCCCATAATATTATAGTAACCATTACCATAATATTATGGTAACCATTACTATAATATTATGGTAACCATTCCCATAATATTATAGTTACCATTACCATAATATTATGGTAACCATTCCCATAATATTATGGTAACCATTACCATATACGCTTAGGAACCGTTACAATGTGGTTATAGGATTGATTCCTATTTGCTTATGGGAACTATTCCTATGAGTATGGTAATCATTACCATGATTCTTTCACATGCGATATGGGAACTGTTACCATAATGATAGGAATTGTTACCATATTTATGGAAACCTTCCCAGAAAGTATGGGTCTATATCCCATAATCCCAAGTAATCATTACCATAACGGCATGGGATAATATTTCATTAACGTACTAGGAACAGTTATTATAATTTTTTCTCCGTGTATGCACTTTACATAAATTATAAATGTTTGCATATATTTCAACAAATATATTTCATTTATGGGAGGATTTTTCAGAAAATAATTCAAATTTTATTGTTCAAGGCGAAAATAATGAAAAACTATTACCCTCATATCAAGAATATATTAACTAATTCATTACGATACGCCAATTTATTGATGAAATCAAATTATTCAGTGAGAACATTTACCATACACAAGAAATTAAAGATTAATGACGTTAAAGATTCTTTTAAAATAGATGGAATCGTAATGACTAAGCTCCACAGTAATTGTATACCAGTGCAGTTCTCTTTTCTTAATGATATAATGACTCAAAGTCGTGATATTCCGATGTTTGTAATTCATAGGCGTCTCCTTTCTCCTTTACATTGGTCCTTAACATATTATGTAACCGAAGCATGGGATTACGATTTTATAAGAATGTTCATTATATATCCAAATTCAAACAATGAATTGGAGGTAGTCACAGGAAATTATTATTCTGATTGGGCGCCAGCATTTTGGAAGAAATATCAAGCAAAATGGATGCTTAATAAGAAATGGACATTTTTTCATCAAACACTTCCAGAGAATAATTTCAGTAAGTATTTTATTGTAAATACTAAACAGTTTAACGTTTGTTAAATATAAATTGTTAATAAGGTAAATGTCCCAATACCGGAAAAAGACCCAATACCGGAACGATTTGATAATCATTATATTATATTTCAACTCGTACGCGATGAAACTAAATAAAACTTTCTTTATTTGAAACCTTAATCTTTCAGTTAAAAAATAAAATATAAAATAGATTTTAGAAAATGTATAAAATATGAAAAAAAATGTTAATTAGAGCAATAGTCTCGGATTCATGGGTTTTTCATGTCTCTTAATGGTTTTGCTAAGAAATCAGTCAATGGTCTTAAGCTTATAGAAAATGCATAGAATTACTTTTTAATAATTTTTTTTTGTATATTCATCTTGAATGACATAAAATTCAAGAAAACATATTGAAAATATGAAAAAAATAGTATTATTATATTAATTTTACTGTTCGTCTATTGGTACACCAAAATGAACCCGTGCCCAGTACCGGAACAGCCAATCATATTAATGTTATCGATAGACATTAACGGTGAGTTTTATTGACTGGCTAAATCAAGTACAATATTAATTATTACTGGAGCCCTAATATTTAATGCAGTATGTATAATTGTTATAAAAAATACATCAAATATAGATAAACTCTAATTTAAATCATAAAAAGAAAATTTTTGTTTTTAGTTTTTTTTTTTTAATTATTTTTCTAGTATAACCTCAAATGATTTATTTTGTTTCTATTCTTTAGTTGAAAATATTTATTTTCATTGAATATTCAATTATTTTAAAATTTTAAATACATTTTACATTATGGGTGTGATATAGCAGACATCAGACAAATTTAAAATTATTAATAAATTGAGTAAATAATTAATAATATAAAATTAAAAGAAATGCAAATTCAAAAAATTTTGCAATTAATAGTGCTTTTTTTGTAAACATTATTTTTTTAATTATTTATCTTATTTATTTATAATTTTAAAGTTCTCTGATGTCTGCTACATTCATACTCGTTTTACATTAATATTATTTAATAATTATTAATATTTTCACCATAAATAAATGCAAAAAATAACTTATTTTATTTACTGTTCCGGTATTAGGACAACCAAATTCCCGTATTGGGACAAGGCTATTTCAGCGTTCCGGTATTGGGTCTTTTGGGTGTCATAGAAAAAAATTTTTTTTTTATATTAAATTTAAGAAAAATGAACTAATTTGATTATTTTTGAATTGTTAAATGTCTATTCTATATGATGTAATAAATTATTTTGGTTTATTATTTATTTGAATATTTTTAAAACGATAAAAATCAGTCATGTACCCTTCGTCGTTCCGGTATTAGGACATTTACCTTATTACAAAAAGTTCATTTTAAAACTTCGAATGTCTACTTTCTTCTGAAAATCCTCATCGGCTATCATCCCAATGGGGCCATGTGTGAGCAAATGTCTATTTTTTTACCTTTAGTATCAAAAACTTCTATTATAATTTTGACAATTATGCGTAATCCAAAATGACTCATTCAGTATAAAAGTAGTTTCGAATTTTTAAAATGACTTTTTTTTTTCATTTCACTTCTTTCTCATAATAAATATTTTTCTTAATATATCTTCTTAACTTACAGCAAATAAATGGTTTGAAGATTTTGATTTTGATAAAACAAAAGATGTAAATGGTTACCAACTGAGGCTTCATTTCGATATTAATAATCAAATGGGTGAGTCAGATGACAGAAGTTTCAAAATAAGCAGTGCTATAGAATCAGCACTTAACGTCACCATTATATTTTACGGAAGAGATGACAGGGGACAGGTGATGGATCTTTTGAATCCACAGATCATTTTCACTGATGGCAAAGTTCATCCTCTGATAGACTATTACGATAGAAGAGTACTCGACATGTCTTGGGTACCGTATAAGAATTTTCATAGTGATGACGAGGCAGCCAGATTGACGATGGCCTATCCACTAAGAGCCGATAGTCTAATAATAGTGACTCATAATCGTGGATTACGCAGCCCTTTAGAAAAAATTTACAATTACTACGGCTTCATAATAGTGATTTCAACAGTAATAATTATCACCATGACATTTGGTATTATCTATGCTTCCAAAGGTGATCTCACATTTGCAAGCTTCGAAATTCTCCGGCTGCTAGTAAATACTGGAATAAAGACTCGTATCACTACTGACAAAATGCGTCTTTATTTCGTAGCTATATTTTTATATTTCTTGATAATCCACGGAACATTTAGCGGACGTCTTGCTGGATTCTTAACCAAAGTCGAATACAGAAAAAATGTCGAGACACTTGAAGATCTCAAGGATCCACAATATCAGCAAATTTTTGCTGAGGAACATGCTAAAGAATTTATAAAAGATCCAGTGATTTTAAATAAAACTGAATTTGAGGAGGGACGCTGTGAAAGACAGATCAAAGAATTCAATGCAGTAGCTTGCATTTTAAGCTACGGTAAGCTTAGGCGCATGATATTAAAATATAATTTACATCGAATTAAAGAACCGCTTATTTCGACACAATTTTACTCTCATTATATGCGGAGGAGCTTACCATTAAAGGAACGCATTAATAAGGTTTTGATAACACTCGCCCATTCTGGTCTGTCAGACAAATGGGCCCTAGATGAGGATAAGACTGATACTCTTTTGATCCGTCGTGATCAAGAACTATTAGCTGTACGGTATCGCGCTATTACTTACGATGATTTGAAATTTGCATTTGTTCTATTGATGGCTGGATTAACTTTGGCATTGATATCTTTTATTTTTGAATTATTTATCAATTGGATCACTAAAATTAGAAGACGATTGAAAACAAGAAGAATGAGACTAGCTAAAAAGAACTTAAGCTTGGATTACAACTATATCTTATCATCCAGACGACACCCTCACTCGAAAAACATAATCAAGTACTCAAAGTCGGATATCACCCAGGGGTTCAAGGAACCATAGTCATCGAACCCTAACTTGTAGGCATCTTACTGCAACCACAGCTAGTTCTAATTTCTGTGGGCTTGGCACTTTTTCTATCTCAGGAAATAAGGAGAAGCTGGACAAGCTAGGCTTAGAAAGACCCACTCGTGTACCAGTTCCCTTCATTTCTTATCCAAGAGGTTGCAAACTATCATCCACTTGTTGAGTTCCCGAGTATCATATAACTCTTTTCGCTTTCGGGCACATTGTCTTGACTTTTCAAGACAATTCAATGTAGGATCCTGCTGGCCGTCAATATATGACAATCAATTAATTAATTAATGTCACAGAGCAAACTAGCAAACTAATTCCGTAGGATCAATGATTAGATCAAGAATCCTTTCGCGTGTGGGATGTAGCCAACAGCAACTACAATGACGTATTCACAGAACCATAGCATTCGATTTCTTTGATGACTTCTTCCACCGTCTTCCTGAGAAAACGCCCTGATAGAAGTCTCAATATCTTACAACTTCAGTAATCATTGTCTAAAAAAGTCATGGGACGGAAGGAAAGAAAGTTCAATTCTCGTCATGCTGATGCCGGCCTGAATCACGGCCAAACCAAATTAATTTAAAAATGTACCACGGATGAATTGTCTTGGTCCCATAAAGCGTCACACCGATCGTTTGCTGTAAATTACTGTGAACTACCGTAAATTGGCGCAACTTTGCCGAAGCAACATCGTATGTTACAGTAAGTTACGGCAAAATTCGGGAAATTACCGTAATCTAAATTGCATTTACAGTAGAATGATTAGAAATGATATTAACAATGATGCATTGATACCCGATTTGATTACCACATTGTCACATACAGTACTACCTTAGTAAGTTATGACGATTTGGGACCGTCGTAATAGTTTAAGGGGCAATAAAAGTATTAGTCTCGATTGACCTGGAGCTAGGAAGAGTATGTAGGTGTGAGGGATCGTTAGTGTCTGTAAATCCAGGCAAAAAAATTTATCAGTAACATTTAATTTTTCATTTCTCGAAATCAATATAAATAATTATTATTTAATTTTACTTGCAATAATGAATCAAATAAATTTTTTCTTAAATAAATAAATTTTTAACGATTGTTTTATTAGAAAAAAAATAATGATTAAGTAAATAATATTAGAAATTTTAAATATTCATTTGTTTTATGATTAATATTAAATCTGATATTAATTTAAAATTTAAGTAACGGCTGGATGGGTTATCTTAAAGTCTAATAAACTAAATTAACTCAAAATTTATCGATTGTATATTTTTTACAATTTTTGCATGTCCACATTACCCCTCAAAATCTCATGAAATGATCAGCTACTTTATAAAATACAATAAACATACTCTCACACACACACTATGAAACTGAAATGTAATATGAGGGTCTCAGGTAGTTCGAAAATTTTTTTTGGTGGTTTAGGGTTAAGCACGGGTTGTAAAAATGAGAAAATTCGTAATAGTGTAAGGTCGTAACTTACTAAGGTAGTACTGTATAAGTAAGCAAGTAGAGTTTCAAAATAAAGAACGCAAAACGATTAAATTTTTTATTATTTGCTTCCCATATCCCCTCACTAAATTAATATATTTAAATTTTTTCTCTTGATTTTACCAACCGTGTCAATATGTATGTTTGTTAAATTATGTCAACTGGTCTTTGGATTCGTCATATAGAGGTAATGTGATTATGATAATGTAAATAAAGTATAAGCATGTTTAATTATTTATGTGGTTAATTTGGGTAAAATTGTCCCCTCTCTCAATCTATTTCAAAGTTATACTAAAACGTACTACGGAAAATTTCCAAGCTGTCAGAGTATTCTTAATTTTTGTCGGATAAACTTGTATGTTAATACTGTACATCTATAAATGCATTTTGACATAAAAATTTCTGTATCTACTCCAGAAATAAGGGTTTTGAATCTATGTCATTTAGTTGCTGGAAAAGTGTACCGATCGCGTAAAAGTTAATAACCTCAAGAAGCAAATGAAGATGAATTTCATCGTCATGATCATATCTATAATAATTTTTAGTGTCCATATAAATATAGTTCATGGAAATAATGAGTTTTTTAATTCGTTTGGTCTTTCTACAATTAACGATGCGCTAGTAAGTAACAAAATTAAATCATCTTTTAAATTACCTGCACTGAAACTGCGAGTTTTGAGGTTAGTTTTGCGAGCGAAAATAAGCCAATTAGTGTCGGTCTACATTTGACTCCTGATAAGAGCGTATCTACTTATAGTAGCTTCTGTCATAAAATCTTCATAAAGATTCATTAGATCCTTCTAATTACATAAATTTTTCTTTCCTTACCCGATGGGTTCTCAATGATCTCATTTTGATGATCGGACACAATTAAACTCTAAGTTCTCATGCAGATAATAATAAACATAGTGTGGTATGGGAAAGAACAGAATTTCAGTCATCGTGTGATGCTGGTTTGAGATACATTACGCATCTATTCATTCTAAATAATCAGAAAGCCAAAAGGCTGGGAGAGTAGAATATCACCCGACGGAACAAGTGGATGATAGCTTGTTCACGTCTTACCATTCGATCTTGGAGCGACTTGTTGACCAGTAGAGGGAACGTGCGAGTGGACCTTTCTTAGCCTAGTTCTTCCAGGGCTTCATTGTTTTCTGAGATGGGAAGATTGTTAGACCCACAAAGGTATTGGTTGTGACTAAACACTACTTGTCAATGGGATGAGTTCTTTGAACTCATCTCCAGTTGAAGTCCACCCCTGGTTGAAGCTTGATTATGTTGATGATCAAGAGTATCGTCTGAAGGTGAGGAAACTGTTCCCGCAAAGAGGGGTAAGCAATCGAAATTAGCTGGCCACCAGTCAGCACCGTCAGATTGATCGATAGTGTAATACCAGTCATAGCTTTCGGTTTGGTTAATCAATTTCATTATCATCTGAAATTTCTTGTTTGATCCCATGCCACACAATATATCATGATATTGTAGTTAATTAACCATTTTCTGGAGGTTGAAATCATTGGAAATTGTTTTCCGGCTGTCCGAAATATTCTGTTTGCTGGCCAACACGATCGAACAACGATTGATGCGATAAACAATTTGAATACATTCTCTACTGTAAGGCTCCGTAATATAATGTCAATTAATAAACTGAATTATCATCACAAGAAAATAGATTTAATAGTAATAAACGATCAAGATATTTCTGATTTTTTATTCTTCAAAAAGGGATGCCACCATCTTCATTTCTGTACCAGCGAAATCATGGTTGTTATTCTGTGTAAAAGGAATGCAATTAGGTCTCCATTAATAAGCCATATCTTGGAGCTATTGAATTGCAGTTTTCTAACTATTTACGCTCTATGTTTAAATTCTGTGAAAGAATTGAAAATTTTTACAATCAATCCCTTCACAAATCGTGAGGTATCTAACTGGAAGAAAATCAAATTGAGATCACGATATTTAAAAATGTTGCTGGGTCCACGTATCACAATTTACTATCAGCTATACAAAAAAAGTAATGTCATTCATATTAAATTTTAAGTGAATAGTTTTTTCTATTTGTATGTATACGGAGAAAACAAAACAGGTTATTTTTTCTATGTTACACAGTAATATTTCCTATGTTCGCATAGGAATTTTTACTATGCGAAAATAGGGAAATTTACTATGCTAACATAAGAATAATTCATATGTTGTATTGTAATTATTCTTATGTTGACATAGTGAATTTCCCTATGTGAACATAGGAAAATATACCATGCAGCATATGAAAATTTACTATGTAGCATAGGGAATATTACTGTGCAACATAGGAATAATTCCTTTGTTACATAGGAATTACTCCTATGTTAACGTAGTAAATTTTCCTATGTTACATAGGAATTATTCCCATGTTAGCATAGTAATTTTTCCTATGCTACATAGTAAATTTCCCTATGTGCATATAGGAAATTCGACTATGTTAACATAGGAACGCTTCCTATGTCTAGAAAAATAAAAAAAACATAATTTACTTATTTCCTTACATGTAGGGGAAGTGGGGGCAGAATGGGCCCCCTAAAATTTTAGATTCCTCGAAATATTTGGGGGCAAAATGGGCCTCCCAAACTTTTAAACATGAAAAGTGTTTGGGGCGGGGGAGGGGCAAAATGGGTCACTAAGGCATAATAGGCCACTGAGGACAAATGGACCACTGGGGCAAAATGGCCACCCAAAATTTTATTACATATAAGAAAAACAAATCTCATCCTTTTATGATTTTTGTAACACAAGAATTTTACCTATGTTAACATAGGAATCATTCCAATGGTACATAGTATTTTTTCCTATGGTAACATAGTAAAATTTCCTATGTTCGCATAGGAATTTTTCTAATGTGAAACATAGGAATAATTCGTATGTTTACATAGGAATAATTGCTATGTTTCACATAGAAAAAATTCCTATTCTACAAAGGGAAAATTACTGTGGTAACATAGGAAATTTTACTATGTTACCATAGGAAAAAATGCTATGTAACGTAGGAATTATTCCTATGTTAACATAGGAACTTTTCCTATGTATTATAAACTATTGTTTTGATGGTGACCGTCGTAGGGTTATGAGCTTGATAATAATAGAATGCATGACAATTTCTGCTTTCATTTCTTTCTTTCCATATTCTACACGGAGAGAAAATTATGGTAACTGTTTCTAGTACGTTTATGGAATATCATCCCATACCGTTATGGTAATGATTACTTGGGATTATGGGATATAGATCCATACTTTCTGAGAAGGTTTCCATAAATATGGCAACAATTCCTATCATTATGGTAATAATTCCCATATCGCATGTAAAAGAATCATGGTAATGATTACCATACTCATAGGAATAGTTCCCATAAGCAAATAGGAACTAATTCTATAACCACATTGTAACGATTCTTAAGCGTATATGTAATGGTTACTATAATATTATGGGAATGGTTACCTTAATATTATGGTAATGGTTACCAATATATTGAGAAATTATAATAATTTTTTTTTGCAATAAGCGTTTTTCCTGTGTATTTAATGTTTTTGTGAAGCTATATTACAATAAAATATTATTTTTGGTCAGATAAAAATTAATTTGTAAATAATAATAATAATAAATAACTTCATAATAATTTTCACTGCAAAATTCTATAGAAAAAAAAAATTATTATAATTTCTAAATATTATGGTAACCATTTCCATAATATTATGGTAACTACTCCCATAATATTATAGTAACCATTCCCATAATATTATGGTAACCATTCCTATAATATTCTGGTAACTACTCCCATAATATTATAGTAACCATTCCCATAATATTATAGTAACCATTCCCATAATATTATGGTTACCATTCCTATAATATTATGGTAACTACTCCCATAATATTATAGTAACCATTCCCATAATATTATAGTAACCATTCCCATAATATTATGGTTACCATTCCCATAATATTATGGTAACTATTCCCATAATATTATAGTAACCATTACTATAATATTATAGTAACCATTTCCATAATATTATAGTAACCGTTACCATAATATTATGACATCTATTCCCATAATATTATGGTAACTGTTCCCATAATATTATGGTAACCATTCCCATAATATATTGTAACTGTTACTATAATTTTCTCTCCGTGTAGTAGTGTGACGTTGGAATATTTAATTTACTGGATTTTCCAACTTTTTTTTTCCCTGATCTGATCAACATCATTGATATTTATGTTTGTTTTATATGTCAGCAGTATATAAAATTGATCGTACAAGCGCAATGTGCTTCGAAAGTGTAAATAACATATATGTACATTGTATTCTTCATATGATTAAAATCGGTTCTAATTATCCCCTCTATCGGACAATCGCAAGGTCATAAAAACAAACTAGTAAATAAATTCAAAGGAAGGCATATCGTTTTTGAACGTTGTTGAGTTTACTTGTATATTAAAATAATCGATCTATAAAAGTATCTTCATCTGGACATTATTGTATTCGTTATAAAAATATAAGTATTGGATTGAAGTTATTGTGTTGTAGAATTTTATTGGATCCGAAAAATATGAAGATAATTAAAATCCTTACAATTATACTTATAGTGATTTTTAGTGTCCACATAAAAATGAATACAGCGAATATTGAAATCTCATATTTTTCGCGGGTTTCTTTAATCAACGGCGCGATGGTAAGTAATATAAATCAGTTGCTTGATATTTAATTAACTAAAAATTTTTTTAAGGTTGACATTCTGAGAAACTGTTTTCCTGATATCCGGAACATTTTACTTGGGGGCAAACTTTATCCAGAAACAATTGATGCAATAAACGATTTGAATTTATTCGCTACTATTCAGTTTAGTAATTTAACGACCGTGAATAAACTACAATATTATCACAAGAAAATAGATTTGATAATAATAAACGAGGAAGATGTTCACGAATTTCTCTATTTCAAAATGGTTTGTCAACGGCTTTATATCCGGACAAACCAAGTTATGGTTTTTGTTTTATGTAAAGTGAACATAATTGATTATTATTTTATAAGTTACATTTTAAAACTGTGGAAATGCAGTTTTCTAGCTGTCTACGCTCTATGTCTCAATTTTAAAAATGAGATAGATATTTATACTTTCAACCCTTTCAACAATCGTGAGGTATCCAACTGGAGGAAGGCCGAGCTTACATCACATTATGTAAAGGCAAAATTAGGTTCTCGTTTCACGCTCTATCATCAAATATATAACAAAAGTAATAACACATTTTTGCTGATATAATACAAGTCAATAACACTTTTATGGAAAAAACTAATCAGCACTAGTAAAAAACAGTAATGCTTCAGTTTTTTCTATCAAACACTATTGGAACCGGATCATTACCCATTATTTTCAGTAATGTTCCCGAGAAAAAATTTTTATACATAATCATATAAAATTATATATAAGTATATATAACTCGATTATATATAATCATATATGAAAAATGGCCAAATATAATCATATAAAATTATATGTAACTGTATATAATTATATATAACTATATATAATTATATTTGGCCATTTTTCATATATGATTATATATAATCAAGTTATATATAATTAAAAAATATTTTTGAAAAAAAAAAAAAAAAAAAAAAAAATTAAATACCAAATTTTTGATTTGGTTATTACCGCGCGAACGCATTACAAATTCAGAAACAAGAATTGATAGCAGTAAATGATGAAAAAATCCTGGAACATCTGCTGGGTTCGAACACGGCTCCTTTTGGCTGGTAGCCCTGAACGTTGATCACTGGTCCACATCACGAGAGTTCGTCATGTGCTTAATTGATGTATTTAGAGTAAAATACCGGTAAAGACCGAGTTCATAAGTTTTCGTGATGGATTTTTACACAATTTAAAAAAAACTCCATGAACTTATATGAAATTTTATTTTTGTCGGCCTCGATGATAATTATATAAAATTTTATTAAGTTTCTTCAAATTTTTTGATTTTTTGTTGTGATGTGAAATTTAAAAAAACTTATATAAAATTTTGGGAAACACTGAATAATTTCACAAAATTATCTGAAATTCAACCGATTGAAAAACTGGGTAATTTCAATTTTTGAATACCATGAAAAAAAAAAAAATTTTTTTTTTTAAACACCCTTATGATTGTGTACAATTATATATGGATGTATATATGTATATATATAAGATTATATATAATTATATATGATCATATATAGTTATATATAATTATATATGATTCTAAATGAAAAAAATTTCTCGAAATAGTATTATATATAATCAAATATAATTATATATAATTCTATATGGATATATATACAAGATTATATATAATTATATATGATCATATATAGTTATACATAATTATGTATGATTATATATAAACATTTTTTCTCGGGTGGATATATATATAAGATTATATATAATTATATATGATTCTAAATGAAAAAAATTTCTCGAAATAGTATTATATATAATCATATATAATATATATGAAGCTACATATGACTTTCTCCATTTAAATATTGTATTATGTATGATCATACATAATCATATATAATTATATATAATTCTATATGGATATATATACAAGATAATATATAATTATATATGGTCATTTATAGTTATATATGATTATGTATGATTACATATAAACATTTTTTCTCGGGTTGTAAGATTAACTAAACAGACTACTAATGATCACTAATAAAATACTATTCCGCACAAATAACTTCCAGCTGATGTAAGGTCATTCACTAGAGTACTAATGAACACTAATAGAACATTGTTTAAAACAAGCCACTACAAATAGCGTCACAAGATCCATTAGTAGTCCAACTAGTAAAATCTAATGCAACAAGAATCAAATCCAATAGTTGTACAATACACTAGTCAGAGTACCAATGGTCACTAATGATCACTAGTAAAACACTAATGAACACTAATGAATTTTCAATAGTATTTATTAGTCTTTTCCATAAGGGCTACGGCTTCCTCAAACATACTTCTAACGACTTACTGAAATCTGTAGAAACAATCTGCAGCGATTCTTAACCAAAATACTTATGATATTAATGATAGATCAGAGTTGCTGCTGAATTGCTTAAGATATCGGGTTTCGTCTTTTAGAAATAGTTAACGCTGAAATTCAGGTATTAGAGCAAACCCAACGGTCCTCATCAAAAGTTAGTACCACTGATTACCCTTGCGGACTTGGAATCACAGTGAATTCACTTTCACCGTAATTTGACGGTGTATTTACGGTGATTTCATAGTGAATTCACAGTGATTTTGTGCCATTTTGTCATTGTGATTTAGTAGTGATTTCACTGTGATTTTACTGCGAGTTTACAGTAAATTTATGGTGATTTCATCATGATTTCACAGTAAATTAATGCTGATTTCACAATGATTTTACAGTAAAGTAATGGTGATTTCACCATGATTTCACAGTAAAGTAATGGTGATTTCACAGTAAATCAATAGTGTTTTCACCATGATTTCGCAGTGAAATAATAACGATTTCACCATGATTTCGCAGTAAATTAATGGTGATTCTCCATAATTCTACAGTAAATTGATGGTGATTTCACCATGATTTCACAGTAAATTAATGGTGATTTCACCATAATTCCACAGAAAATTTATGATGATTTGCCTATAGTTTTATGGTGATTTTAGAATAGCCAAAAAAAAGTTGTTCAAACATTCTTCAACTTTTTTATGTACTTTTTTTAAATAAACTGAATATTTGTGTCATAATGGCCATTTTTAATTTTTGTTTGTATTCTTTTTTTTTTATTTCAAAGTTCTCTGAACACTTAAAAATTTTCAAGATGTGTTTTGAGAAATAAGCTTAATGGAAAAAATAGCAAAAAGCTTTAAAGTTTGATATTATAGAATGACAAAAAAAATAAAAAATGGTAGTCATTGAAAATTTTTGTTTTTTTTTTTTTATTTGAAAAATAAAATGATGGTAGGTTTTAATAATTTTTTTTGTATTTTTTTTCCACAGTGAATTTCCAGTAAACTTACAGTAAATTCACAGTGAATTTACTGTAAGTTCATAGGAAATTCACTGTGAATTCACTATATATTCACTGTAAATTTACTGTATATTCACTGTGAATTTACTGTAAGTTTACTGGAAATTCACTGTGGATTCACTGTGAATTGGCTGTGGTACCACACTAAAATCACTGCAATACCACTGTGAGGTAACTATGAATCGACTGTGATAACATAATAAGATCACTGTGAAACCACTATCGAATCACTGTGAGATAACCATAAAACTACAGTGACCGAATGGCACAAAATCACGGTGATTTCACTGTAATTTCATCATGGTCTCACAATGTTTTTACTATAATCTCACTGTGATTTCACTGTGATTCCAGGTCCGCGATGGTCAATATATTGACATTACCCTTTAATATAATAAAATTGAACATTAAGTGGGCGCCACTGAATTTATTTTACTAAAACTGAATACGATTAACGAAATGAAAGCAGCCTGCTGCTGGTATTTTAAGCAATTTTACAGCAATTTTAACCTACAAGGAGAGAAAAATATTATCTCTGTAAGTATAAGTAATGCTATTAGCTGTATACTAATCTCACTTAATCATACGCCGGATAGCCAATTCCGCTATACAGAGTTTCTCTCATGATCTCTCATCTCTGACATGATTATTGCTAATTTAGCTACATGAATTTTTACTAGGATGGTCCGTTTGGAACGACTACTTTTTTTTCTACTATTAAAAAATTTCAGTAAAAATGCGAATAGTAAATTTTTAAAAAAATTTGATTTTCTACAAGAAAGATCTTCTTAATTATGTGAGCCAACTTCTTCGTTTACGCGATATAGGGATCCGTGATTTGACGATGCATTGGGTGGTCATCTAACAATATTTTTCTCTCCATGTAGTTATCTAAGAAACTAATTTTAATCATTCAGATAATTTATTTCTAATCAAATTTTTCAGGAACCACTTTTTGCAACGGATTTGAATTTGATAGGACTAAATATTTGGATAGATATTCAGTTAATGCATTGACCAGAGACACGAACCCAAATCGTGATGTGAGAATTCAGAAATTCTATGAAAAAGTATTGAATGTTAACATTACGATACAGCGAGATCCCAAACGTAGACTAACCACACCATTTTTGTATGTTCGTTGGATTGATTTAACCTTGTCAAGCTATGCTCTCAGATTCATCCACGGAAACTCAGCTATCGATCGGTCTTCTCCTCGAACTTATTATTCCATGCATATTGTAACCCATCACCGTGGATTGCTTACACCTTTGGAAAAAATCTACAATTACTATGGTTCATTAATAGTAATCTCCACATTAATAATTCTTGCCGTGACATTTATCGTTTCCTATTTTTCTGAAGGTGACATCGCATTTGCTAGCTTTGAGGTGATTCGGCTGCTGATAAATACCGAAATAAAAACAAGGATGCACACTAGCCGGAGCCGGATATTTTTTTCGATGATCTTCTTATATTTCTTGATAATCCACGGGACATTCAGTGGACGGCTTGCAGGATTTTTAACCAAAGCCGAGTACCAAAAAGATCCTGAGACTCTTGAGGATCTCAAAGACCCACATTACAAACTAATTTACGCCCGTCCTGGAATAAGATTTTACGTAACAGATCCGGTGATTAAAAATAAAATAATATACACTAAGTTCAAATGTCAAGATGTCATCAGAAACAATCATTCAGTCGCTTGCATAGATACTTACAATCATCTTTTACCGGCCATTAATCATTTTGAATTACACTGCAGCAAAAAACCAGTAATAGGAATATATTATGCTTTTATAATGCGTAAAAACTGGCCTTTAGGAACGCGTTTCAATAATTTTGTATTACAACTTGAACATTCTGGTATTTCACGCAGAAATAGTGATGAAATTTTTGCTAATGATTCACTCCGAATTGAGATTAGAAAGGCACGTGCATTGGTACACTATCGACCGATTATTTTTGATGATTTGAAATTTTCTTTTGTATTACTGGGAGTCGGTTTAAGTTGTTCATTAATAAGTTTCATTATTGAGATTCTTATCAGATGGACCATCAACGTTAAACCCCATAGAAAAAAAAAAGGCAAGCTTTTCAAAGTTGGAAGTCATCAATAACACACAATGTACTCAATGAAGGAGAATGGAACCTTTCTATGAAAAAAAGTCATATGGACATCCATCCTGGATTGTAGACAACAAATTCTTGGATTCATCCTCCTCTTCCCGAGTTTTAAGTATCAACGTTGTGAAACTATTACACGGAGAAAAAATTATAGTAACAGTTACAATATATTATGGGAATGGTTCCCATACTGCATGGTAACCGGTTTTTTTTAAATGTTGATTATAGGAACGGCACCCATATATATTATGGTAACGATTCCTATAATTATGGGTATAATTCCCATATGGTATCGGAATAGTTCCTATGGAATAATGGTAATCGCTTCTATGTACCTATGGTAATGGTTACTATAGTATTATGGTAATCGTTACCATAATATTATGGGAATGGTTACCATAATATTCAGAAATTATAATAATATTTTTTTTCTATAGAATTTTGCAGTGTAAATTATTATGAAGTTATTTATTATTATTATTATTTACAGATTAATTTTTATCTGACCAAAAATAATATTTTATTGTAATATAGTTTCACAAAAAGATTAAATATACAGAAAAAAACGCTTATTACAAAAAAAAAATTATAATTTTTTAAATATTATGGTAACCATTCCCATAATATTATAGTTACCATTACCATAATATCCTGGTAACCATTCCCATAATATTATGGTAACTATTCCCATAATATTATGGTAACTATTCCCATAATATTTTAGTAACTATTCCCATACATTATGGGAATGATTACCATAATATTATGGTAACCATTACCATATACGCTTAGGAACTGTTACAATGTGGTTATAGGATTGGTTCCTATTTGCTTATGGGAACTATTGCTACGAGTATGGTAATCATTACCATAATATTATGGTAACTATTCCCATAATATTTTAGTAACTATTCCCATAATATTATAGTAACCATTACCATAATATTATGGTAACCATTCTCATAATATTATGGTAATCATTCCCATAATGTTATGGTAACTGTTCCCATAATATTATGGTAACCATTTCCATAATATCATGGTAACTATTCCCATAATATTATGGTAACTATTCCCATAATATTTTAGTAATTATTCCCATAATATTATGGTTATAATTCCCATACATTATGGGAATGATTACCATAATATTATGGTAACCATTACCATATACGCTTAGGAACTGTTACAATGTGGTTATAGGATTGGTTCCTATTTGCTTATGGGAACTATTCCTATGAGTATGGTAATCATTACCATGATTCTTTCACATGCGATATGGGAACTGTTGCCATAATGATAGGAATTGTTACCATATTTATGGAAACCTTCCCAGAAAGTATGGGTCTATATCCCATAATCCCAAGTAATCATTACCATAACGGTATGGGATGATATTTTATAAACGTACTAGGAACAGTTCCTTTAATTTTTTCTCCCTGTATTTGGTTTGACCAAAAATATTATGGTGAATCGAAATTTTCTGTCGGTTGCTGAAGAAATCTACTAAAAACACATAATTCTGTCAGAGAAACAATAATTTTCTGTGATGGTGATATAGTTACATTGAACGGAATGCGGCATAACTTCGGATAGCTCTACTGGCATATTACTCAACTCTTCACTGGCATGGGCTGGGTTCGATTCCCATTTCCGACTATTCAATGATTTTTCCGAATTCATCTATAAATTAATTATTGAAAAGCTCCTGTCATTATCCTTCCCCTTTTACCTTCATTCTCCTTTCTCATCACAAGAATTTCTGAACGCGTCACATATATATCGTATATGTGTATGCGTGGATACATACTTTGCTGCTTTACGACATTATTTATTGTAATTTTATGTAATTATATGTTATTAACAACAAATGGTATTGATTGTTCTTAGTAATGTGCTCGTAATAATATAAATAGTGTCTAAACATATTTATCTGCATGCGTGCTTGTCATTGGGGTGAGGGAGGGGTCCATCCCTTCTATTAGCTGTCAACGAAGTCAAATAAACTTATAATTCTCACCAACTACTCTCGTCATAACAGTTTTGATCACGTCATCGCTAACTTTTACTTAATAGGGACCCATTTCTCGACTTTCATCAGTTGAGTATGATTTATCTGTATGGAATTAACATTATCGATGAGTTTTCTCAAAGCAGTGTTCTTAATAGTGAATTTCGCAGTTGGTATTCATTTTTACAATGGAAATTTTATTAGAATTCCAGGTCCGTCGAAGATTTCTCCGATTAATGACGCAATGGTGAGTACCAGAAACGAAAATAGAGTCAGGGTCATGAATAATTGAAAACTTTTTAAGGTCCATATTATCGAAAAATGTATTTCTGATGTGAAAAATATTTTTTTTTGCCGGCACCCATGATCCGGAAACAGTTGACTTGATAAATATTGGATAAATTTGCTACTGTGACACTGAGTAAATTGTCATCTATAAGCAAACTACGTTACTATAAAAAAAAATTAATTAGCTAATAATAAATGATGATAAATAATCAAAGTTTTATTCGCTAAAATTAAGATGTCAAAATCTTAAAGTATCGACTAATCAAATAATGGTGTTTGTTATGTGTAGAATGGATGATAAAAGTAAACTATTTGTGGATAATTTTTTAAAATTATGGAATTGCAGTTTTTTGACTGCTTACACGATTTGTTTAAACTCAAAGAAGAAATTAATTAGTTAATTTATTTATACATTCAATCCTTATACGAATCGGACGGTATTCGAGTGGAAAAATGTCAGACTAAAGTCACAATATGTCAAAAAACAATTGGGTGGAAAATGGACACGATTTTCGGCCGTTTTTAAAAGATATTTTTTTTTATGGTTTCATTATTAAAACTTAAAGTTACAGTATTCCTACAGTCAGTCGAAGGGAACTCATTTCTAGTTAATGGCCTACGACTTTGTGCAGAAAAACAACTTCAGATTTTGGGTGATGACCTCACCTTTGGCTCAGGAATATGTCTTGCGTTCGATGACTTGAGAATATTTTTTTTACTATTAGGTCTTGGATTAACCTTTTCCGATGTCTTTGATTGAATTCAGAATAAAAAAATCCTATAAAATTTTTTCATTTACATTTTAGAAAGAGTTTATAAATAGGGTGGTGTATTTTCATGATCTATATTTAAAACATTCTCGCTTTTGGGTCAAAAAATTCGATCTGAATTTAGGGTAACTGAACTGCATTTGGATTAATTAGTCTGTATTTGAACTAGTTGATCGGTTTTTGATCTTTTCATTGATGTACGAGTGGATCATAAATCCTATTTATAACATATTTAATGACATCATGATCACTGTGTAATTGCGTGTTACCAAGAAAAAGAAAACTGTTAAAAGTTTAAATATGCGTAATTCCAAAGCTCTTATAGTAAAAATGAAAAATTGATGTGTTGACTAATAATTGAGTTCTGCTAGGGATAGTGGCCTCAGGGCATTATGATGACTGGCGTCAGATGAGTAGTAGGGATCGTGTCCCGACGTCAATTTCTTAGGCTGGTTGCTATACAACGTCACTGGCGTCAGGTAACTGGTAAATTGGAACGACGTCACTATATTCGAGATCGAATTAAAGGTAGAAAACTGAAATGAGACCTTTGAGGGTAGTGTCACTACATTCACATCAAAAAAGTAAAATGAGCCAATAGAGTGTCAAAATGTGTATTCATGATTTCAATATATAATTATTTAAAAAATTAAACTATTTTATTATTAATTAGTATTTTTATTATGAAAAATCAACCTTTGACGTAAGGATGTTCTGCATCAGATAAAAAGGTAACATGACAATAGACCTAATGCCAAAAATACCCGCGACAAAACACCCGACGACAAAACACCCGAAATCTAAAACACTCGCCACGCGTCGTGACGCTTTTTGGGACCAAGACAATTCATTCCCGTGACAGTTCATCTTTGACAACTTATCCCCGACAATTCATCACTTAATTCTAATACTCTCAATAGAAATCTAGAAAATTTTTAATGAAAATCATTCAAAAAAAAAAAAGAAAGAAGAAAGACGCTTTGTTTTTTTTTTTTTTCCGTGAAAAAAGAGTCTCGCAATAGCGGGGTCCAGGGACAAAGCCTCGACAGGGTTCAGAAACTTAAAGCAATTTTTGACATTTTTTTATGTGTGGGTATATCTTTTGAATTGCACACACACAAAATTCATGAAAACAGGGCGCTATTTTCTATACTATTTTGTGGTGTTCCAATCGATTTCAAAATCTAATCAGGTCACACACAAAATTCGTATCTAATAACAATAATGATGTTTGTTAATATTTAATTTTTTGTAACTGTTGTAGAAATGAATCGTCCGGGATAAATTGTCTTGGTCGCAAAAAACGTCACACTCCGTGGTGGGTGTTTTAGATAACGAGTGTTTTGTCGGGGGTGTTTTGGTTTGCGGATGTTTTGTCGTCGGGTTTTTTTGTTGCAGGTATTTTGTCGCAGGTATTATGTCGTTGGGTCAAATGTTATGCAGCCAATAAAAATAATCAAGAGCAACCAATAGTGGTATTAATTATAGTCATTAATTGGTTTCGCAGTTATCATAGCAGAGAACCCATTTCCATTAATCGATGAATCGGTAACAAATCTTAGAAGCATAAGTCGTCCCGTTGACGTTATTTCCAAACTGTCTTTTCTTCCACAATAAATTCTACTAATTGGAGCCTGAAAATTATCACCTTCTCGTACTTCCAAAACATCACTTATGCAACCTGGACTATCTTGTAACTCAAAATGATAGAACGTTATTGATATAAAATGATCCTCTGGTGCAGTAATGTACCAATAACACAGTTTGTTGGGTCCATATCGTTCCGGATAATTTGGTGATTCCAAGTAAAATGTATCATTATATTCAATGTAGATATCATTACTACACACGGCCTCGTACTCTATTACAAAAGCTGGCACATCGTATTCAACATGAGTTCTTATTAGTAAGACTTGCACAATATTGCTGTTAATGATAAGTGGTGTTTCATATTCTCCGCAATAATGAGCTAGATAAAATTAAACATTCAATTAAATACTACATCTTATGTATAAAATTGACAAAGGTCTTCGTTCTGTAATTCTTAAAACCAACTTACCTATGACGTAATTGTTTTTCCGGAAACCATTCCGAATTTCCAGATAATCTGTTGAACAATCAATGCTTTCACGAACATTCAATGATTTGATTGAAAGTTTTATTCGATGACCTTCAGCTGCTCTGATTATCCATTGACAATGTTTGACATCAAGCTGTGTGCTTATTCTTGTCGGAGAGCTAAAAATACCATCAGGACCCGATAGAGTTCCACCACATTCTGACGGACCAAAAGGATAAGAAGATATATTAGCAAGTAGATAAACACGTTCTTAAAATATCTAATGAGAAATTTTGAAAACACTATCGACAAACTAATAAGGTCTGCGGCCCGATCAGAGACCTAGTTCTCGATCACTCATGTATTAATACATTTGAATTTACTCAATTTTACCAAATATAGATATATTAATACATGGAGCGATCGAGTACTAGTTCCCTGATCAGGTCTTAGGTTTTTATCCTACTTAAGTATTTTTGGCCGTTGAAAATGTACATAAGCCAATAAATGGGGATGCTCTGTCGCAGAAATTAATCAATAAAAAAAGTTATATATACTTAGACAGTGGTACAGGAGGTTTGCCATCACAATATCACCTCGGCTGAGACGATTGCTTCGACCAAGTACTGGCCATTTATCATTGATTTTCTTCAACGGTCTGATTGTGTCTAAACCAGGTCCTCTTGCTGAACCACTTCTTGTATAGTGCATTATAGAACGATAGTCATAAGCCTGTCCCAGAGTTGAAGAACTATTTTCTGATTCTTTCACAAAGTTGCTTTCTTCACCTGTTGATTTTCATTTAAAAATTATTTATTCTATGGTATAGCGAAAATAAAAAACTTGTACAAATTAAGGTTTTGTTTGATAAAAAATTTTTGTAAGGTTTGATCAAAAACTATAGAAGTGTCGAATGTGATTGTTTGTTCCTAGTCAGGTTTAGCAGTGATAAATCTCCCATGAAAATCATCTTATCAAAAGTTTATTGACCTGTTAAGGACTCACGGGCTCGAGTGGACCCCAGATGGACTTTGAGACTGTTTAGGAATTATATTTAGTGTGGCATCAGTTGTCGCTTGAAGTCGATACAACACGTTTCGATATGTCACATAGGTATCTATGGCATTTGTTAACCTGCAGAGTCAGATTAGTGCGGAGGTGTTTTTTTGTGGGATTCAGTAAACCCCGTGTGTCTTTGGTTCTGTAACATTTAATCCGAAGACAGTTCAACCAGGACATTTCAACCGACGACACTATTGATAGCGAATGATCTGTATCAGAAGATCATTATTCGAATCAATCTGAGTATTCAAATGTGCAGAATGAGTCGACTATAATCTAATGTTCAGATAACTTAAATAATGTTGTTAAGAAGGAAAGTACAGATGTTTACACATATAGGGACTATATACGTGAAACTATATACGTTCCACATATTATGAGGCAGGATAATTAAGATTAAGTTATTTAGAGATAATGTTATATTAATGTTTGGCGCCCATCATATGTCAATACATAACGTAGAGCATGAATGAGAACTGTTTTGCTGCGTGGGGTCCGCTGGCCCGGTGTGTTCACTACGTAATTATATCGATGTGTGTCCTCAAGAGGTAAGCAGCATTATCACAATTTGGTGGAAAGCATAGTCTTAAGAATACATTTTATATATGGTATTTTGTTGACGTAAGGTATGTCTATGATTGCTTAGATAGGTTGTAGTGGCGCCAATCTACTAAATTTTTTCAAAGTCTGATTTTTGCTGTCGATAGCGTGATACAGGTTGAGACAACCTCAGGTAATAAGATCTCACGTTTATGTGAAAAATTTATATTTGCACTCACTGAGGTTCGAATCCAGCACTTGACCGATTGAGCTTATTTGAACGATCTAGCGTCATATGCCTTTGACCGCTTGGCCAAGAGCTTGGCCAAGAGCAACAATTAATTTGATTTCAGGCCGTAAGATCGGTGTCGATATAGGCCTAACCCATTTACAATTTTTAGGAAACTTCAGTATAAGGTATAAAGGAGGATGTATTGGGTGGGCCTCACTGACGATTTTACCAACACTTTTATGGTGAAATCTAATATTGTCTAGTGTCTCCTGAATCCTTAATTTGATGAAGATTATAAATTGGTAAATTTACATGATAGACTAAAAATTAATTGATCACGCGGATATCTACTAATTACCGCTCAGTTGTCAGATAGATAACTAGTGTACTCGTCTCAGTTGTTCATCAAAATGACGCCTCACGTGTGACTATCACCACGAGCAAGTACGCCATCAATTTGCTATTCAGATTGAAAACTATGAGAAATTAACGCTTACAAAAATAACTGGAATTGGGATTTATCGGTCGTTCTGTCGCATGGGTTTTTTGTTTTCGATTATCCACATTTAGAAATACTTTAAGTAAAAAGATTTTATGCAGGAAATTTATCAAAATATCTTTACTCTACGGTAGCGTGGATTTTGTTAACTTATTAGTACTTACCAATCATAATATTATCTTCAAGAATTTCCACATAGTCATCACGATCTGGACGATTGTGTTCATGAAAAAGACCTATTGCATGCCCCAATTCATGAACGATATTTCCAAAGCTCATGCAGTCATCAGCTATACTGAGAATTTGCATTTTAGTGGGCTGTTTGCCAACGAATGAACAGCATCTGTTTGGACATGAATCAGACTAATAATCGACTAAACTTCATTTCTACTATGATAATCGACTTATGAGTATGTATATTACTAGGATGGATGAGGAAACTGTAAAGGGTAATTATGTCTTTATAGCCGCTTACAAAGTATTTTTTTAACAGTTCGGAATGAAACCATGTTCTGCAGTATCGACCAGCTATTGAAGATCCTGTTCATGGAATTCATTTTTCAGTACTAATTTCAGAGAACCTTGTAAAAGTACATAAAGAGTGTGTAAATCCCAGCAGAATTGTGCCGAGCGAGTAAACTAACGAAAACCTTCAGCTAGTCTCTTATGGGAAAATTAAACAAGGTTTGAAGAATATGTAATTCTTATGTGTACTTCCTACGGATTCTATCACACTTAACTTCGCATCCTTCCTTAAGGCTCACAGGAATCTATAGATGTCTGTTTGCAGCAATTCTTAAACGCAATACTAACTACTACATTGTTAGTTCAGCATTTCTATAGAATTCCTGAAATATCGGTGCTCTGTTATTTCGAACTGTGAAAATAACAAATTCAGTGCCCAGATCGAACGAAGGGGATCTCATAAACATCTAAAGTGCCATAAATTATTAGTAACGTCGCTTAATATAATCATATCAAACATTAAGTGGGCGCCACTGAATTTACTAGACTCATGCTAAATATGCCTTACGGAGTCACAATAGCCTCTTGCTGGTATATTGAGTGATTCAACCTCATGGGTTCTACAGAAAGATCTTGCTTTAAACAAAAATGTTCATGCAGACTTGCATAAGAATTCAGATTCGGAATTAGATGAAACTTCTCCAAAATGCAACGAGGATAAATGAATGTTGCGATAATAAGACTGAGCGGAAACTATACAAAATTCACTGTGTTTGCGTTGTGGCTATGCAAGGTAACGGGTAGAGAATCTGCACGGAGAAAAAATTAAAGGAACTGTTCCTAATACGTTTATGAAATATCATCCCATACCGTTACGGTAATGATTACTCGGAATTATGGAATATAGATCCATACTTTTTGGGAAGGTTTCCATAAATATGGTAACAATTCCTATCATTATGGTAACAGTTCCCATATCGCATGTGAAAGAATCATGGTAATGATTACCATACTCATAGGAATAGTTCCCATAAGCAAATAGGAACCAATCCTATAACCACATTGTAACAGTTCCTAAGCGTATATGATAATGGTTACCATAATATTATGGGAATGGTTACCATAATATTATAGGAATTATTACCATAATATTATGGGAATGGTTACCATAATATTATGAGAATGATTACCATAATATTATGGAAATGGTAACCATAATATTTAGAAATTATAATAATTTATTTTTTGTAATAAGCGTTTTTTTCTATATTTAATCTTTTTGTGAAACTATATTACAATAAAATATTATTTTTGGTCAGATAAAAATTAATTTGTAAATAATAATAATAATAAATAACTTTATAATAATTTACACTGCAAAATTCTATAGAAAAAAAAATTATTATAATTTTTAAATAGTATGTTAACCATTACCATAATATTATGGTAACCATTCCCATAATATTATGGTAACTATTCCCATAGTATTATGGTAACCATTCCTATAATATTATGGTAACCATTCCTATAATATTATGGTAACCATTCCCATAATATTATGGTAACTGTTCCTATTATATTATGGTAACCATTCCCATAATATTATGATAACTGTTCCTATAATATTATGGTAACCATTCCCATAATATTATGGTAACTGTTCCTATAATATTATGGTAACGATTACCATAATATTATGGTAACCATTATCATATACGCTTAGGAACTGTTACAATGTGGTTATAGGATTGGTTCCTATTTGCTTATGGGAACTATTCCTATGAGTATGGTAATCATTACCATGATTCTTTCACATGCGATATGGGAACTGTTACCATAATGATAGGAATTGTTACCATAATATTATGAGAATGATTACCATAATATTATGGAAATGGTAACCATAATATTTAGAAATTATAATAATTTATTTTTTGTAATAAGCGTTTTTTTCTATATTTAATCTTTTTGTGAAACTATATTACAATAAAATATTATTTTTGGTCAGATAAAAATTAATTTGTAAATAATAATAATAATAAATAACTTTATAATAATTTACGCTGCAAAATTCTATAGAAAAAAAAAATTATTATAATTTTCAAATATTATGTTAACCATTACCATAATATTATGGTAACCATTCCCATAATATTATGGTAACTATTCCCATAGTATTATGGTAACCATTCCTATAATATTATGGTAACCATTCCCATAATATTATGGTAACCATTCCCATGATATTATGGTGACTGTTCCTATAATATTATGGTAACCTTTCCCATAATAATATGGTAACTGTTCCTATAATATTATGGTAACCATTCCCATAATATTATGGTAACTGTTCCTATAATATTATGGTAACGATTACCATAATATTATAGTAACCATTACCATAATATTATAGTAATTATTACCATAGGTACATAGTAACGATTACCATAATTCCATAGGAACTATTCCGATACTGTACGGTAATTATATCCATAATTATAGGAATGGTTACCATAATATATATGAGTGCTGTCCTATAATCAACATTTCAAAAAAACCAGTTACCATGCAGTATGGGAACCATTCCCATAATATATTGTAACTGTTACTATAAATTTCTCTCCGTGGATACAGATCTAGTTCAATGTAAGCTTATAAGTTAGTCTCAGCGGAACGTGATAACTGAAGGGATGTCTAAGTTGTTAGTAATGGTCATGTTTGCAAGCTTCCGAACTAGATGACAATGAGATGAGCTAAGTAAATTGGTATCACATAATTTTTATTTAGACAAATCTATCATTTCTTTTCCACTAATTAAAATGTATGGATGAGTGATTACTTTACCCGCATGGTGTTTTAAGAATTAGTAAGGAATGCTCATCATATCCATTGATGGCTGGAACAAATTGGAGACAAGTCGATTGTTCCCAGTGTCGCATGGCTTGCTTTATCAATTTCCATTGTTGTCCAGTATAACTTTCACCAATTTCATAAGGAATAATGCCTCTATCCCAAAGTTCATCGTCATTATTGGTAGCAAGAGATCGACGGTTTTTATTTATCTGTTGTTTTTCTTCGAATTCAGAGGGCTCATCTTTTACATCATATCCAATGGCAGTGTCAGTTATTATATGGGATTTGACAATAATTATTATAGAAAAATAAATTTGGATTTCAAAAAAATATAAAATACTCTTCATTCTTTTTTTTTTTTTTTTTTTTGTTAGTTATTTAAAGAAATGAACGAGTTTTAGTTACAAATAGGAAATGGGGTATCACAAAAGTAATTCACTACTGATGATAATTACACGTTTTTACAGTGACTGATAAATCTTTATACATTTTATTGCTCTGTTTTTTTAACTTTGGGTTTTTTTAAACTCGTAAAATTAAAAATAAATACCACAATTATACCTATAACTTAAAATTTTATTGTTATTATTGATAAAAATTAGTAACCATCAATAAAGTAATGAAACGTTATTTTCATTAGATTATTTATTTTTTTTTTAATTATTTTTTTACATCTTATTGATGGTATTTCTGTTATCAGCTTATACAAAAAAAAAAAGTATATATTATGATCAGTAATTTAAATAGCTGTCTATACACGGAGAGAAAATTATAGTAACAGTTACAATATACCATGGGAATGGTTCCCATACTGCATGGTAACTGGTTTTTTTGAAATGTTGATTATAGGAACGGCACCCATATATATTATGGTAACCATTCCTATAATTATGGATATAATTCCCATACGGTATCGGAATAGTTCCTATGGAATTATGATAATGGTTACTATAATATTAGTGGAATGGTTACCATAATATTATGGAAATGGTTACCATAATATTATAGGAACAGTTACCATAATATTATGGGAATAGTTACCATAATATTATGGGAATGGTTACCATAATGTTATGGGAATGGTTACCATAATATTATAGGAACAGTTACCATAATATTATGGGAATAGTTACCATAATATTATGGGAATGGTTACCATAATGTTATGGGAATGGTTACCATAATATTATGGGAATGGTTACCATAATATTATGGGAATGGTTACCATAATATTATGAGAATGGTTACCATAATATTATAGGAACAGTTACCATAATGTTATGGGAATGGTTACCATAATATTATGGGAATGGTTACCATAATATTATCGGAATTATTACCATAATATTATGGGAATGGTTACCATAATATTATAGGAATGGTTACCATAATATTATAGGAATAGTTACCATAATATTATGGGTATGGTTACCATAATATTTAGAAATTATAATAATTTTTTTTGTAATAAGCATTTTTTTTGTATATTTAATCTTTTTGTGAAACTATATTACAATAAAATGGTAACCATTCCCATAATATTATGGTAACTATTCCCATAATATTATGGTAACCATTCCTATAATATTATGGTAATAATTCTCATAATATTATGGTAACCATTCCCATAATATTATGGTAACCATTCCCATAATATTATGGTAACTATTCCTATAATATTATGGTAACCATTCCCATAATATTATGGTAACCATTCCCATAATATTATGGTAATAATTCCCATACATTATGGGAATGATTACCATAATATTATGGTAACCATTACCATATACGCTTAGGAACTGTTACAATGTGGTTATAGGATTGGTTCCTATTTGCTTATGGGAACTATTCCTATGAGTATGGTAATCATTACCATGATTCATTCACATGCGATATGGGAACTGTTACCATAATGATAGGAATTGTTCCCATACTTATGGAAACCTTCCCAAAAAGTATGGGTCTATATCCCATAATTCCTAGTAATCATTACCATAACGGTATGGGATGATATTTCATAAACGTACTAGGAACAGTTCCTTTAAATTTTTCTCCGTGTAGTGAAACCATTACTGAAAATTCGTCAGCCATCATCACCTTCGGATTACAGATCTATATCACTACTTTGTGCCCTATTTAAAGTGTTTGAAAGAGTGAATTATGGACAAGTTATTAAATACCTATCGAACAATGATTTTCTAGATAATAGACAGACTGATTTTGAAACGTAAGAATTTTATAAATCAAATAATAATAATAATAATAATAATAATAATAATAATAATAATAATAATAATAATAATAATAATAATAATAATAATAACAATAATAATAATAAGTAGCAATTCATTTTGCATCAATTGTGGTCATTCTTCGGTCGCCCAGTAATGACAGCAGAGAATCCATTTCCGTTATTCGATTCATCGGTGACAAATTTGAGCAGCATAAGTCGTCCCATTGACGATATTTCTAAATTGTCGATTTTTCCGCAATAAATTCTACTATTTGGAGCCTGAAAATTATCACCTTCTCGTACTTCCAAAACATCACTTATGCAACCTGGACTATCTTGTAACTCAAAATGATAGAACGTTATTGATATAAAATGATCCTCTGGTGCAGTAATGTACCAATAACACAGTTTGTTGGGTCCATACTGTTCCGGATAATTTGGTGATTCGAAGTAAAATGTATCATTATATTCAATGTAGATATCATTACTGCACACGGCCTCGTACTCGATTATAAAAGTCGGCTCATCATATTCAACTTGAGTTCTTGCTGATAATATTTGCACAATATTACTATTAACTGTCAGGGTTGTTTCGTATTTTCCACAATAATGAGCTAGATGAAATTGAACATTCAATTATCAACTATTTTCTATGTTTGAATTCGACAAAGATCTTTATTCTATAATTTAATAAAACACACGTACCGATGACAACTTTGTTTTTCCCGTAGCCATTTAGAACTTCCAGATAGTTCGTTGAACAATCGAAGCTTTCACGATTATTCAATGATTTGATTAAAAGTTTTATTCGATGTCCTTCAGGTGCTCTGATTGTCCATTGGCAATGTTCAACACCAAGCTTTATGTCCGATGTACCTCCTTGTATCAGAGAGCTGAAAATACCTTCAGGCTCAAATAAAGTTCCACCGCATTCTAAACAACCAAAGGAAAAATGAGGAAAGTTTGTAAGTTAAGTCAGTGGATTTAGTTAGAAAAATAGTACATTACATACCTAAGCCAGGAAAATGATAAAAATCTCAGATCATTTGTATTTTGACCAAAGCTGACAAACATGTGATCTGAGGCTTTTTGTTTACTGGCCAAGGTGCGTATACTATTTTTCTGCTCAACGGAACCGGAGAGAACAGAAAACACTTTTTGGCGCTTGTTACGAAAATGGTTCCAGCTAATGAACCAATTTTGATGGTAGAAGTAGCATTCGATGCGGCTGATAAAGTTCTAAAGCTGATTAGATTCCAAAATCTATTCATCTTGAAAATAGTTCGAATAGCTTTCTACAAACTCAAGACGTCGACATCTGCTAAACCTCGATTTTTGAATATTGAGTTGAAAGCAATAACTTCCCGAATTTGTGAAAATTTTTTTAAGGGGAAATTAAAAACTCTAATATGTTAGTATTATGGCGCAAATCAAAAGTATATATAAGATTGATTATGGATTTTTGTGTATGATTCCTAAAAAAATTGCGATAGTAAAATAGGTGATACATACGCTGACAGTGGTACAGAAGATTTGCTGCCATAATATCGCCTCGGCTGAGACCATTTCTTTGACCAAGAATCGGCAACTTGCCATTAATTTTCATTAAGGGTTGTAGTACGTTTAAATGACGTCTTTTTGAAGAACCGTTGCTTGAATAGTGCATTATAGAACTGTAATCATAAGCCTGCCCCAATGTAGTGGATTCGTCTTTTGATGCTTTATCAAAGTTATGTTCTTCACCTGTTGATTTTTATAAAAAAATTATTTATTAGATTTCATGAAAAAACTATAAGTTTGTACCAGTATAAGGGTTGCGTTGAATTTTGGAATTTCTTGATAAAATTTAATTTTGTATTTAAATTAAAAATACCAAGATCTTGACTTCTATCATGTGTGGTGTCCTGATCAAAAAAATCCGTGTGGGATTGCATGAAAACCCATAGGAATCCTTATAAAAAGGTATGGATTTATTTAAGAATCCATAAAAATGAATATAGGAGTGTATAGATATAAATAAGAATTTTCGTAGGAAACCATGTGTTATTGAATGTTTACGTAAAAAGTCCATATAGAATACTGTGGGTATCTAGATATTTATATAAGAACTTGAAATGGGAACTAGGATATATGGATTTCTTTTTGGGAAATTCACATGGGAATATTGGTTTATATTTAAGTAACTGATAAAATCCAGGATATCTGAATTTCCGTGTCTATTATCTTTTGATACGCGTCTATAAATAGTAGAACAGATTAATATGCTATTGGCTGAATCCTTTTTGTTCCATCAATTTGTTTGTATCAATTCCCGAGTCAAAATTAAAAAGGTGATTTGAGTCTCCAAATGCTACATGAGGGTAAGGAGGTTCAAATCATCTTTTTAGAATATGATCCATGCATTAAAAAGGTGATTTGAACCTACACGTGGTAACTTTGTCCACTTTTACCAAGTTTAGGTTCAAATAATCTTTTTAAAAAGGTAAAACAAGCCTCCAGAGCCTAAATTTATAGATCGAGAGACTCTCATCGGATCGCGTACAACTGGTAAAGAAACAGAAGGGAAAAGGGGGCCACTAATTAGAAATGGCCACCATGATCGAAAAAAATTTGAAATTTAAAAATTCAAAAAATAATTTCTTAGTAATAAATGTTTTGTTGTGAGTTAAAAAATAATAAAATTTAAAATATTAATAATAATAGCTAAAGTTATACAAGTAGGCGTTCGAATAGAATAGTACTGTCATTCGAAATTCGAATTGAATAATTAGAGCCTTTGACTTATTGGTATATGATTCATTAATTATTTTATGTGAACAATAAATACGAATGATGTATTGGATAACGGAAACTGCCAAAGAAATTTAAAACAACGGCTGAAAAATAATCTGCTGCTGCCGGGATTCGAAACCAAGACCTAACGAATATGAAGCACAACCACTGCCGCACTGCTACTCGGACGCTCACGATCAGTTGGAAATATCTTTATGTATTTAAAACGCAGATATTATTATAACAATAATATCATGCTGAAGAATTAAGCTCATTCGAAGTTACAGATTAAAAGTATGTAGGGCTTGGAGGGTTAAAACATCTTTTTAAAAAAGTGATCAAGTCCTCCATGCGCTTCGTTTAGGGTATTGAGGACTTGAGTAGCATTTTAAAATATACAGTAGGCCTTAGAGGGTTAAAATACCATTTTAAAAAGGTGATTTACTCCTCCATAGGCTACTTTTAGGACATCAAGGACTTAAATAACACATTACATTCAGTGGCAAGTCCAACATCAAAAGAACTGAGGCTTTGGAGGTTCAAACTACTTTTTTCATTTTGACTCAGATAACCTAACGCTTCTTGTTAATTTTCCTAATTACTGTTCCATAGAAGATTCCCATATGGATTTTTAAATAGTGCAGATTCCCGTAGTAAATCATCGTGAATATCCATATGGACCCATACAATATTCCCATTTGGATTAGGCATGGTATGGATTTCCATAGGAACCCAGGAGATAATCTATATCGGGATTTATGCTTGATTCCTATAGAAAAACATATGGGAATCCATCCAAAAACGTAATGTGGGAACCCACATAAGAATATAGGCTGGTCTCTGACATGATTATGATTAGATTAATTATTTTCTATTGTTCAAGGAGGTCAACATCAATTAGTGGTCAATCTTACCCTACGAACGGTTGTTCTAATTTGGTTAAGTAATTTATACTTACCAGTCATAATATTATCTCTGATGACTTCTACGTAATCATCACGGTCTGGACGTGTGTGCTCATGAAAAAATCCAATGGTATGTCCCAATTCATGAAGAAGACTTCCAAGGCTCATACAATTATCAGCCATACTAAGAGTTTGAATTTTGAAACTTTGTTTGCCAACAAATGAACAACATCTGTTTGAACATTAATTTGAAGGATAATTAACTGAACTTTACTTTGAATGCAATAATCAACTAATAAGTATTTGAATCAGTAGTTAGAAATAGTGAAATGTGTTTAATATACTCGATCGAATTCATCAATAAGTAACGCAGATTCAAAAAAGTTATGGGTTTGGAATATTGAATCACTTGGTGATCGCTTTCAAAGTCATGGTATACTGTCTGCTAATTATATTAAGTCTTACTTAAGATTTTTTCTAAAGACTTATGGAAATTTGTAGAAACCGTCTGCAGCAATTCTCTTTCAACATTCTTACGTCAATGATATTTGGTGAAAGTTTCTAAACCCGGGTCGAAAAATTAGATCTGATTTTGGTCTAACTTGACTGTATTTGGACTCCTTGGTCTGTTATTGAACTTCTATCAAAATTTTAATCTGTTTTTATCCGACCCGAAAAATGTGACCTGATTTCAGTCTACTTGGACTATTTGATCTGTTTTGGAACTTTTACAAAAATTTTAAGCTGTTTTCGACCTGTTGTTTTAAAAAACAATTGCGTTACGGGCAGACAAAACTAGATTCATTTTTGAACTTTAAAAAATTTTAGTTCTGAAATTTTGCAAGGACAAAAGTTGATTAAATCATGGACTTATAAAATTTTTATGTGTGGGCAATATTTATAAAAGAAATATTAAGTTACAGAATTGATTATGTTTTGTTTACTATTTACTCAGTATCTTTTGTTTAAAAATGTCGGCAGTTAATGAAAGTTTGACAGCTTAATTTTTAGTTGTCTTGACTGAATATTTATAGCATTGAATAAAAGTGATAAAATAACTCTTAAAATGTCAAAAAAATTTTTCTTATTTACTGGATAAAATCGAAAATATTTTGGCATTAGAAAACATCAAAATTCTTGTGACATCTTATTACGGAAGCGCATTAGCGTTTCAAATATTAAGAAAATTAAAATAAATTTATAAATCTATATTATTATTATTATTATTTATATGTTTAAAAAATCCTGTTTAGATCTACACGGAGAAAAAATTATAGTAACTGTTCCTAGAACGTTTATGAAATATCATCCCATACAGTTATGGTAATGATTACTTGGGATTATGGAATATAGACCCATACTTTCTGGGAAGGTTTCCATAAATATGGTAACAATTCCTATCATTATGGTAACAGTTCCCATATCGCATGTGAAAGAATCATGGTAATGATTACCATACTTATAGGAATAGTTCCCATAAGCAAATAGGAACCAATCCTATAACCACATTGTAACGGTTCCTAAGCGTATATGGTGATGGTTACCATAATATTATGGTAATCATTCCCATAACGTATTGGAATTATTACCATAATATTATGGTAATGGTTACTATTATATTTAGAAATTATAATAATTTTTTTTTTGTAATAACCGTTTTTTTTGTATATTTAATCTTTTTGTGAAAGTATATTACTATAAAATATTATTTTTGGTCAGATAAAAATTAATTTTCAAACAATAATAATAATAAATAACTTCATAATAATTTACACTGCAAAATTCTATAGAAAAAAAAATTTATTATAATTTCTAAATATTATCGTAACCATTCCCATAATATTATGGTAACTATTCCCATAATATTATAGTAACCATTCCCATAATATTATGGTAACCATTCCCATAATATTATGGTAACTATTCCCATAATATTATAGTAACCATTACTATAGGTACATAGTAACGATTACCATTATTCCATAGGAACTATTCCGATACCATATGGGAATTTTACCCATAATTATAGGAATGATTACCATAATATATATGGGTGCCGTTCCTATAATCAACATTTCAAAAAAAACAGTTACCATGCAGTATGGGAACCATTCCCATACTATATTGTAACTGTTACTATAATTTTCTCTCCGTGTAATAGCGATTAAAAACAGACTAAAAATTATATTAAATAAAGTCTGTTTTTGTCCTTAAAAGCAATTGAACACAGACCAATAATTATAATAAAAAAGTCTGTTTTTAGTCTAAACTCGATTTAAAACAGACTAAACATCATACGGAAACAAGTCTGATTTTGACCTGAATAAGGAATAGTACGGGCAAAAACAGATTAATTTCCTATATAAAATAAATACAATTTATAAACTTGAATTAAAGAAAAAATATTTGAATTTATCATTTTTTTTAAAAGAGACCTAATTTTTTGACCCGGGTATCGAAAGAATATATATCCATATGTTTACTTTACCCGCATGATATTTTATCAAACAGTAAGTAATGTTCGTCAAGGCCTTGGGTTCTTGGAACGAATTGAATACACGTTGATTTCTCCCAATGTCGCATTGCTTGCTTTATCAATTTCCGTTGTTGTCCAGTATAATTTTCGCCAATTTCATAAGGAATAATGCCTTCATCCCATAGCTTATCGTTATCGTTGGTAGCAAGCGATCTGCGACTTTTATTCGTCGATTGTATTTCTTCAAAGTTAGTTAAATTATCCACTGCATCATGCTTAATTCTACAGTCAGTTAATACAAACGCATTGACAATAATTGTTTGTGAGAAAAAAATTTGAACTATTAAAAAATATGAATTATATTCCATTTTTGTGTGTCAGTTGATTGAAAGAAAATTAATCACTTATTCTCAAAGGCAATTATCGAAATATACAACAAAATTAATTTAGTAATTAAAAAAATTACTCGTTCTCACTGTAGTCGATGAAGCTTTATGTATTTAGTCGTTTTGTTTTTTCTTAGCTTTGAGTATTTTTATATCACGTCCGTTAAAAATAATTATCACTATCACATATATACCATTAAATTTTAATTTATCTATCGATCCATACCGGAGGTAATATAAATTACTTACATGTTATAAACTATTTATTTTTAAATATATCATTTCTGGCACTCGGGTTACTGGCCGATACTTAAAAAAATATATGACCGTGAATTGATAAAGTTGTTGACCCAACAGGTTAACCTCAAAATTTTTCGTTATTTTTAGTATTGAATAAAATTTTTACAGCATTTATTTATGATAAATTTTCATCATTTGCGTATTCATATTAATTAATTAGTTATGATCTATGGACGTTGTAAATATTGCGGAGTCTCAGGATAAAAGTAAGTTTTAAAGTCTGGGACTCCGTATTCGGCTGAAATGACAATAAAAGGAAAAAATTTGTGCTCAGATTAACAAGCGACAAGCTTTACCGGAAGATGGGCAATTATAGAGGATAAAATGACTACTCTGGCATTGGAAGGGTAGGATAGGTTCGTTATTGGTCTAAGAAGCGTCGAAAAATCTGTAAATTAAGTTTATTTTTTTTCTGCGCTCAAATTATTTTTTTATTTTTTGTTTATAATGTCAATACCCTCGTGGACCTGGAATCACTGTAAAATCACAGTAAAATCACAGTGAGATTATAGTAAAAACATTGTGAGACCATGATGAAATTACAGTGAAATCACCGTGATTTTGTGCCATTCGGTCACTGTAGTTTTATGGTTATCTCACAGTGATTCGATAGTGGTTTCACAGTGATCTTATTATGTTATCACAGTCGATTCATAGTTACCTCACAGTGGTATTGCAGTGATTTTAGTGTGGTACCACAGCCAATTCACAGTGAATCCACAGTGAATTTCCAGTAAACTTACAGTAAATTCATAGTGAATATACAGTAAATTTACAGTGAATATATAGTGAATTCACAGTGAATTTCCTATGAACTTACAGCAAATTCACTGTGAATTTACTGTAAGTTTACTGGAAATTCACTGTGGAAAAAAAATACAAAAAAATTATTAAAACCTACCATCATTTTTTTTTCAAATAAAAAAAAAAAAAACAAAAATTTTCAATGACTACCATTTTTTATTTTTTTCGTCATTCTATAATATCAAACTTTAAAGCTTTTTGTAATTTTTTCCATTAAACTTATTTCTTAAAACACATCTTGAAAATTTTTAAGTGTTCAGAGAACTTTGAAATAAAAAAAAAAGAATACAAACAAAAATTAAAAATGGCCATCATGACACAAATATTCAGTTTATTTAAAAAAAGTACATAAAAAAGTTAAAGAATGTTTGAACAACTTTTTTTTGGCTATTCTAAAATCACCATAAAACTATAGGCAAATCATCGTAAATTTTCTGTGGAATTATGGTGAAATCACCATCAATTTACTGTGAAATCATGGTGAAATCACCATTAATTTACTGTAGAATTATGGAGAATCACCATTAATTTACTGCGAAATCATGGTGAAATCGTCATTAATTCACTGCGAAATCATGGTGAAAACACTATTGATTTACTGTGAAATCACCATTACTTTACTGTGAAATCATGGTGAAATCACCATTAATTTACTGTAGAATTATGGGGAAATCACCATTAATTTACTGCGAAATCATGGTGAAATCGTCATTAATTCACTACGAAATCATGGTGAAAACACTATTGATTTACTGTGAAATCACCATTACTTTACCGTGAAATCATTGTGAAATCAGCATTAATTTACTGTGAAATCATGATGAAATCACCATAAATTTACTGTAAACTCGAATAAATATCGAATAAAATTAATTTTTGAGCTCTCCGACCCAAAGAAAAGATATTTTCACTGATTGACTCGAAAAACGGTCAACTCTCATATCTGATCAGTGGTTCTATATTCATAATAAAATTTTTCAATTCTTCATGTTTTGAATATAATGTTCCAAACTGGTTTGCAAGCGGAACGTTCATGACACAGAACATTTTATAAATTCCGCAGGAAATTTTGTTTTTGCATTAAATGTGGACTAGATAGACTTTAATTGGAGTATGAGAGTGTATTTGAGTATCTCAAGATGTAGAAAGCAGAAAAAAAATATGGATAATGGTTGATCCTACGAATCCTGCCAGGTTTCAGTCATCCTCAACACTTTCCATAGGGAGATCCAAAAGTAGGCTAACTGAACAGTTTTTCTCATCCTTGAAAATTTTATTCCAGAACCATCGTGAGCCGACATCGCCGACTACTCACCCCATTGAAAAAAGTTTACAATTACTATGACTCCTTCATGGCAATCTCGACAATTACAATTCTTGCCATGACATTTCATTGCGACAAGGTTATAAAAGACATGTCTCAGTTACTTGTATTGATGATTATTATGAACTTTTGCCAGCTATTAAATATTTTGACTTACACATGATCAAGAAGCCATTACTTACTAGGCACTACAAATTGATTGATGTAATGGGACGGTTGTCCACCTCCCTTTGACGGGAAGCCAATACCACACCTTTTTGGGCACACTCGCGTTGCAGGGTGTCCCCATTTATCACCCAGACGACACTCTGAGTCGAAAATCGAGTAGGAGTAGACGTTAACCTGAGGTATAATCAAAAATCCTCATTGCGCGTAGTATCTAACCACATCCACCACGAGTCGAACCTCTTTTGGGCCAAACACTGCTCCCATCTCAAGAAATAGAGAGACTCTGTTCACAGTGGGCTTGAAAAGGCCCCCCGTGGTACCAAACTCCCAGCTTTGGTCAACATGCTTGCGTAGAATTAGTGATGGGATGCAAGTTGTTCCCATACCCATACGGGTTTCCTTCACTTACAAGCACTAAGGATTTAAGACAAGCCATTATACACATTTGCATCCATCATCTAGTGTTCTCTTATCTCCGAGCTTTTTGAGGACGCCATTGATGTTATAAGACAATACAATGGCGGCGACAAATCCACTCGGGGACTAGGCACTACAATCACCTGATGCAGAAAATTCGGTCCTAGAACAGAACAAGAATCTACGAATCGATTGATCTTATGGAACAGCTTCAAAACTTCCCGCTGTTGTCGAGCTATCACGAAAAATATTGTGATACCATAGTACATAATCTATGCATGAGTAAAAAGTATGGTATCGATTGATATAATTAATGTGTTTGTCATAATGTAAATAGTGTGTAAGCAGTTTTAGCTTGTCTCAGTTGTATTTGGGGAGAATCATCCCTTCTATTGAGTGACAAAAGTCATAGAAACCAGCAGTCACGAAAAATTTTAACGTCATATTGTTTTCCATTGCCCTGATGTTAACTTCAACTATATGGGTAATCATTTACCATAATATATTGGGATATTCTTACAGTATTAGTCTAGTATTTTGTCATTTTTATCAGTTCACAACTATTTATCTGTCCAAAATCAACGGAAAAGATGAATATACTACGAAGTGTCTTTCTAATAGTGAGTTTCGCCATTGGAATTAATTCATACAACGGGAGTTACATTATAAGTCAGAATCCGCTTGAAGTTTCTATAATTGATGAAGCAATGGTAAGTATTACCCTAAAAAAAAATAAAAATTATTTAATTAAGTATATCTGAGTTTTCAAAATATTGAATCTACAGTGCTCTCGAAAAATTAGATCTGTTTCAAAATAAATGATAAATTTAAATGTTGTGGAATTACATTAGGTTTTCAAATTGTATTTATTTTATATGAAGATTTAATCGAAAAATTTCTCTCAGTTAAAGAATTAGTCGAATTTTGTCTGACCGTAGCGTAATTTGTTGTGTGTTAAAACAACAGATCAAAAGCAGCTTAAATTTTTTATAAAAGATCAAAAACAGATAAACTCGTTTACATTCATTCCAGTTAGACTAAAATCAGATTAAATTTTTTGACCTGTGAACACTGCATTTAGATCTATTCAAGCCTGAACTATTTTATTTAGTATAGTAGTAAGTTAATAATGATTATGATTCATAAATTCATAACTATTCAAAGGTCAATGTCATCAAAAATTGTTTTTCTGATGTGATGAATGTTTTCTTCGGTGGTGAACTTGCCCCAGAAACAATTAAGAAACTGAATGGTTTGAACACATTTGCTACAATCAATCTCAGAAAGTTATCATTAGTTAAAAAACTAAATTATTTTCACAAAAAAATTGATTTACTTATAATAAATGACGCGAACGTATTAAAGTTTCTTCCATCTGTAAAACGGAGTCAATTTCGGAACATATCAACCAATGAAATAATGATATTTGTGATATGTAAAATGGATAAGGTCAACACAATATTTGAAAAAAATTTTTATAACTTATGGAAAATTAGTTTTTTAACTGTTTACGCCTTTTGTTTGAATTCAAAAAATAAATTAAAGATTATTACATTCAATCCTTATATGAATCGCACTATGGATAATTGGAAACAGTTTAAATCAACTCCACCGTATATTAAAGAAAAATTAGGTGATCGTTGGACATTTTATCATCGAACTTACTCAAAAGGTAATTATGTGTTTTTTACATGAATGGAAAAATACTAATGAACACTATTGGAAAAAGGATGGTCAAATATTTTTGCACAATAATGCTTAAGTGTAGTCAGTGTATTTTAAGTTCTTAGGCAAGGGACTCGATATCTTTAGTGTCATAACGAAATTATAACGAGAAACACAAAATGGTGTAAAATAGAAGACACTTTTAATAATGATGCATGTTTACTAACCTGACTACTAATAGTCACTTATGAAATATTATGTACACAGAAAAAAAGGTTGACTTGGCCCAAGATAATTTTCGCCTTCATTTTTTTATTCTTGGGCTGAGTAATTGGGTTTTTTTAATCCGAGAACATTTTCTTCGACTAGTATTATAAAAATATTGTATCAAGAATAATTAAATTTTAATTCAAGTTTAATAATCTTGGTTTAAGAATATTTATTTCAAGTCAAATATATTTTGTTTCTAACCAAGTAAAAAAAACTATCAAAACAAGATACTTTTCTGTCTTGGTTGGTGAGTATAGTAAATTGTCACAATATATATCAACATCTCAAACCAAGAACTTTTTTTGCGTGGCAGAAGAACATTTACTCTCAGTTTGAGAAAACTACATTATCGACTCAAGACAACGGTCTATTGTAATGAGAAAATTTTAATTTTGATTTAAATAAATTATAATCTTAGCTTAATAAAATAACTTTTTTCGAATCATGCAAATATTTACTTAGCGGAAGACATAAAATTCTCCCATTGATGATTTTTTTTTCTTGACTTAAAAAAATTCTAGTCTCGATTCAAGAAAATAAATGACTCTACTTAAAAAAATATATCGACCTATATTTTTCAGTGAATCTAACCTAATATAAATATTAAATATTGTCAAGCAGGAAAGTGTATGCGTATATTTAGAACACGGCAATACAGCAGTAGAGAGGATAAGAAATAAACTCTCTCGATTAAATGGCTTATGAACGAATTGAGAAAAATAAATTGTTTGCTCATGGTAGGAATCGAACCTAGACCGATTCGGCATCACGCGAGAGCTTTACCAGTTATGCTACTCGACCATTTCCTGAACATTCGTTCACTTTACCCATATCTAGTTAGCATACTGTACAATGTAGAGTCTAAACTACCGCCACTTTAGTATAGTACAGTTAGCTTTCCCAAGAAACTTTTTGCGTTGAGCCATGAGCGCAGTTGCTGTTGGTTCAAACGTCTACGCTTACTTGCCGCAACACAACAAATACTTAAGCCAAGATATTTCTTACCATTGAATCGAGTACTTTTAATTCTTGACTCGAGTCACAAATCATTTCGATTCAAAATAAATTATTCTTCAAGAAAGAATATTTTACTTTTCGGACCATTGATTATATATTGGGGCAAAATATTTATTTTTCTCACTTTAAGAAAATATTTTTTACTTCAAGAAACATATATTATATTGGTTGAATAAAAAAAAAATCTTATGCCAAGATTACTAAATTTAAGAAAATTTTGCTCTTGAACCAAGAAAATTTTCGTTTTCATTCAAAATTGCAAAAAATACTCTTGCGGCAAGAAAAAATTTCTTACACCAAGATATCCTTTTTTTCTGTGTAGCATTAATAACTTCCGATAGTGTTGGAAAACTCAATAGTTGTATTGATTGTCACTTATGATCACTAATATACACTTATTATAACTAATGAATTTTTGATAGTGTTCATTGGTTTTTTTCCGTAAAGACATACAATGCATTGAGTTCGATTACATCTGTGATGATTTTTTTGTATTTTTCAAGAAAACATTTGTCGAGGATTCGAATTCGATCGAAATAAGTATTTGAATGGTTATCCAGTAGCAGCGATTTCCAAAAACATGTCACCTACTTACCAAAAGGAGGTGGTTGCTCTTATTGAGAATGCACTGAATGTCAAAGTCGGAAGAAAGCAATGTCCGACAAAATTTATAATCAACGTATTTGGAAGGAACGATACGTATGATTTCACAATAGTACCCTATGGCATTCGTTATAAAAATCAAAAGAATTATTTCAGTTTGTCTCAACCACAATTGTCCTATTCAATAACTATAGTGACCCACAAACGCGGACTACTCACGCCTCTGGAAAAAATCTACAATTATTACGGTTACTTAACAGTGGTCGCAACAATGATAATTCTTGCTATGACATTTGTCGTCATCTATTTCTCTGAACATGATGTTATATTCGCGAGCTTCGAAATCATCCGGTTGCTAATAAATACCGGAATAAAGACACGCATGGAGACCAATAAAAGCCGTATTTTTTTCTCGATGATCTTCTTATATTTCTTGATCATCCATGGGACCTTCAGTGGACGACTCGCTGGATTTTTAACCAAAGCCGAGTATCGAAAAAACGTCGAAGCTCTTGAAGACCTCAAAGACCCTCGATATAAAAAAATTTATGCTCATGCTGGTGCTGGTGATTACATAAATGATACAGAGATAGCAAATAAAATAATATTTGGAAAATTCAATTGCGCGAAAGTTATAAAAAATAATAATTCAGTTGCCTGTATTAATGACTATGAAAAACTTTTGCCGACAGTGAAGAGTCTTGATTTACATTACTCAAAAAAGCCATTGCATACTAGATATTATTACTATTTGATGAGAAAAAATTGGCCTCTGGCATCACGCTTCAATGATCTTATGATTTGGTGCGTACAGTCTGGATTATCACAAAAATGGAAGAAAGACAGACTTGCTCAAAATCTTCGTCAGATAGAAATTATGAAACTAAAATCATTACATTGTTATCGCCCGGTTACATTCAACGACTTAAAATTTTCGATCTCACTATTGGGTTTCGGATTGACCTTGTCGATGATCAGTTTCATTTCTGAAATCGTCATCCAGAAGAAATATTATTCTAAAATATGTAGAAAAATAAAACAAGTGAGAATAAAACGTTGGTTACCGGAAGTTTCGGTTAAATTCAGTGTCAAGAAATTTTTTATGAAACTTATTTGTTATATACGTTCTAAAAAATAAAAGATGAAGTATGATTTGTTGTCGTGACATCATTTCAATTGTTTACACTGTAAAAAATACGGTGTTAGAATAGACTTGGTGTCCAATAAAGGTCACAATATCTTATGACTATCAGTGACATTTTCTCCGTTTTCAATGTTCCAAAGTGAGTAACTAGCTCCAATCCTTGATCAATAAGTACACGAGCAGTTAGTGTACTTCCTGTTAGCAAATGCAATCTAACCATAGTGGTAGCAAGACATTGAATGAGGGAACTAATTAACTGGAAGCAGAGAAGAGTTAGCTAATTCTGTAAAAGGTATCGAAATTGGAACTATTCAGCACTTTGGCAAGAAACGCACCTCAATAGGCGAATTCATTGATGTAGAGTCCTAATTTATTGACACGAGGAAATGGTCAACCATTTCCAAGAGGGATTAGAGGAATCTTTTTTTCACACGAGTCCACTAACTTTCCAGAGTAGTATGTTCAGCATTGACAGCAGCAGCACTTTGCGTGGTGAATGTGTATCAGCTAAGCGGGTAGCCATGTTGCGCATCGTCTAGATGCGGTTCATTCACAGAGCGACTTGAGCTTCGATGATCATCGTAGTTACACGTTGCACACAAAATGGACGACAAAGTGAAACCGATGCTAAGTTTTTGATCAAAAATTAAAGCGAAAATGTCTTCTTACACCGGTGTGTAAATTGATTACCACGTGCAGCACTCTAGCAGCGCTCAGCAATGTCCACGGCAGTTAGCGATTTTTACTGCTCGAAAACTTCCACTACACTTTTTTCTCACAATTTCCTTTCACGAATTTAATTTTAAATAATTTTTAATTAGCAATCCACACCAGATCCGGCTCGGAGGACTAAAATGTGAAGTGAGCAAATAATCCGTAGGATCCTGGTGAAGGTGTGGTGAAATGTAATAACTAAAAATTACACAGAAATTAAAGATAAATAATTTAGATGTTTTATTAACAATATATACACTGAAACTGTGAAAAAATAATTGATAGCGAATGTGACTCATAATATGCGAGAGCGAATCCAACTGTGTAAAACTCACGTGCCACGTGGTCTACTACTATCTAGACTATACTCCCTTCTGTCCGGGATAGTATTCAGTACTATCCAGAGAGTAGTGGATACATTCTAGATAGCATACAGTACTGTATAAAATTTTTTTTTACAGAAAGTACTCAGTACTATCCCAGAGAGTAGCCACTACTATTTTTTTTTCCGTGTATATAAAACACAATGTATGGTATTGATTGTTCTAATTAATGTACTCGTAACAATGTAAATAGGGTGTAAGCATATTTTATTGGAAATGAAGTTGATTCAGAGGGAGCCATCCCCTCTATTGAGTGACAAGAAAGTCATCGAAACATAGAGTTATCAAAAACTATAATCAGTCATATTGTTTTCTATTGCCTTAATGTTCACTTCAACCTCAGTAATCACTCAGTAAAATATAATTCAGTGAATTTTCTTACTGTGCTAGTCTAATATTTTATTGTTGTTATAAGTTAAATACTAGTCATCTGTACGAAATCAATGGTAAAGATAAATATACTGCAAGGTGTGTTTCTAATAATGAGTTTTGCCGTTGGAATTAATTCTTACAATGGAAGTCATATTATAATTCCGAATCCGTCAAATGTTTCTATAATTGGCAAAGCAATGGTGAGTACTACGTAGAAGAATAACGTATTATATTAAATGAACGTAAAACTTAGTTTTTAAAAGACTGAATCTACGGTGGTGTCAATATCGTATTCAGATCTTTCCAATTCCAAAATTTTTTTCCCAGCAGAGAGCTCACTTTATTATAATATCCAGGGTACAGAAATTTGTGCTTCACTATAAGAATAAAAGAAAATAATTTGCGCGAATTTTACTATTTCAAAATGACGATCGCGAGCAAATTCACGTGAATCAAATTAAAAAAAATATTCAAATATCGAATGTCATAAAAGAACATCGAAATTAAGGTTGTGAAAAAATTATGTCCATAAGACAATCAGTAAGATAATTAGCAAGACCACCAGAAAGACAATTAGCAAGACCACCAGAAAGATAATTAGCAAGATCATCAGAAAGACAATTAGCAAGACTACCAAAAGACAATTACCAAGATAATTAGCAAGACCACCAGTAAGACAATTAGCAAGACCACCAGAAAGATAATTAGCAAGACCATCAGAAAGACAATTAGCAAGACTACCAAAAATACAATTACCAAGATAATTAGCAAGACCATCAGTAAGACAATTAGCAAGACCACCAGAAAGATAATTAGCAAGACCATCAGAAAGACAATTAGCAAGACTACCAAAAATACAATTACCAAGATAATTAGCAAGACCACCAGTAAGACAATTAGCAAGACCACCAAAAACATAATTAGCAAGACCATTAGAAAGACCACCAGAAAGATAATTAGCAAGACCACCAGTAAGAGAATTAGCAAGGCCATTAGCAAGTATTCCTGATTGTCTTGCTAATTTTCTCGCTGATTGCCTTTCTAGTGGCCTTGCTAATTGTCTTTCTGGTGGTCTTGCTAATTATCTTTCTGGTGGTCTTGCTAATTGTCTTACTGGTGGTCTTGCTAATTATCTTGGTAATTGTCTTTTGGTAGTCTTGCTAATTGTCTTTTTGATGATCTTGCTAATTATCTTTCTGGTGGTCTTGCTAATTGTCTTACTAGTAGTCTTGCTAAATATCTCTCTGGTAGTCTTGCTTATTGTCTCGATAATTGTTTTACTGGTAGTCTTGCTAATTACCTTGTTAATGGTCTTCCTGGTGGTCTTGCTTATTATCTTGCTAATTACCTTACTGATGGTCTTGCCAATTATCTTGTTAATTGTCTTTCTGGTGGTCTTGCTAATTATCTTGCTGGTGGTCTTGCTAATTGTCCCACTGGTTGCCTTACTTATTAACTTTCTGGTTGTCTTGCTTATTGTCTTACTGGTGGTCTTGCTAATTGTCTTGTTGATTGTCTTATTGATATTTTCGTTTACAACCTCAATTTCGACGTTCTTTTAAGACATTTAATATCGGAATATGTCTTTCAATTTAATTCACGTAAATTTCCTCGCGATCGTCATTTTGATACAGGAAATTAGTTTCTTTTATTCTTGTTGTTGAGCACAAACTTCCGTACCCTAATCATAACTAATTTATTAATAATTATTTCAAGGTCAATGTCATCAAAAATTGTTTTCCCGATGTAATGAATATATTTATCGGTAGTCAATTAGCTCCAGAAACTATTGAAGAACTACATGATTTGAACACACTTGCAACAGTAAAACTCAATAGTTTATCATCAATAGATAACCTAAAATATTTTCACAAGAAAATTGATTTGCTAATATTGAACAACACGAGCACATTAGAATTTCTTCAATCACCAAAACATTGTCAAAAACTCAGAGTATCAACCAATGAAATGATAGTATTTCTGTTATGTGAAATGGACAAAATCAAAAATATATTCGTAAAAATATTTTCAAAACTATGGAAGTGTGATTTTTTGTATGTTTACTCTTTCTGTCTGGATTCGAAAAATAAATTGACCATTTATACTTTTAATCCTTACACGAACCGCACAATAAATGAATGGCAAAAATTTAAATTAACGTCACGTTATTCCCGGAAAAAATTAGGTCAGCGTTGGACATTTTATCATCGGACATATTTGAAAGGTAATTTTGCCTGTTACAATGTATCGAATTTAATTAAATATCATCCGTTTCATGGAGAAAAAATTTAAGGAACTGTTCTTAGTACGTTTATGAAATATCATCCCATACCGTTATGGTGATGATTACTTGGGATTATGGGATATAGACCCATACTTTTTGGGAAAGTTTCCATAAATATGGTAACAATTCCTATCATTATGGTAACAGTTCCCATATCGTATGTGAAAGAATCATAGCAATGATTACCATACTCATAGGAATAGTTCCCATAAAAAAATTGGAACCAATCCTATAACCCCATTGTAACAGTTCCTAAGCGTATATGGTAATGGTTACCATAATATTATGGTAATCATTCCCATAATGTATGGGAATTATTAATATAATATTATGGGAATAGTTACCATAATATTATGGGAATGGTTACCATAATATTATGGGAATAGTTACCATAATGTTATGGGAATGGTTACCATAATATTATGGGAATGGTTACCATAATATTATGGGAATTATTACCATAATATTATAGTAATGGTTACCACAATATTATGGGAATAGTTACCATTTTATTGTAATATAGTTTCACAAAAAGATTAAATATACAAAAAAAATATTTATTAGAAAAAAAAATTATTATAATTTCTAGATATTATGGTAACCATACCCATAATATTATGGTAACCATTCCTATAATATTATGGTAACCATTTCTATAATATTATGGTAACCGTACCCATAATATTATGGTAACCGTACCCATAATATTATGGTAACCATTTCTATAATATTATGATAACCATTCCCATAATATTATAGTAACCATTACCATAATATTACGGTAACCATTCCCATAATATTATGGTAACCATACCCATAATATTATGGTAACCATTACCATAATATTATAGTAACCATTACCATAATATTATAGTAACCATTCCCATAATATTATGGTAACCATACCCATAATATTATGGTAACCATTACCATAATATTACGGTAACCATTTCCATAATTCTATGGTAACCATTCTCATAATATTATGGTAACCATTCCCATAATATTATAGTAACCATTACCATATGTACATAGTAACGATTACCATAATTCTATAGGAACTATTCTGATACCGTATGGGAATTATATCCATAATTATAGGAATGGTTACCATAATATATATGGGTGCCGTTCCTATAATCAACATTTCAAAAAAACCAGTTACCATGCAGTATGGGAACCATTCCCATAATATATTGTAACTGTTACTATAATTTTCTCTCCGTGTATTCACATATTTTTGTCTTTTTTTTTTTTCTGAAGAGAATATTTGCCAAGAATTCGTATTTGATCGAAATAAGGATTTAGATGGTTACCCAGTAATAGCAGCTTTCACAAAAATGAAATCGACTAAAAAGAAACAGATGGTTGCTCTTATTGAGAATACATTAAAAGTAAAAATCCAAAAGATAAGGATCCCTTCAGGTGCTACTCGCCAATTAAATCGAGGGAACAATACATATGATTTCACATTAGCATCTCATAGCATTTATAACGTCAGTATGTCATCACGATTCAGTTTATCACAACCACTATATCCCTATTCAATGTTCATAATGACCCAAAATCGTGGACTACTCACGCCATTGGAAAAAATCTATAAATACTACGGTTACTTAACAGTAATCTCAACAATATTAATTCTCGCCATGACATTTGTTGTCATCTACTTGTCCGAACATGACATCACGTTCGCAAGCTTCGAAATTATCCGGCTGCTAATAAATACCGGAATAAAGACACGCATGGAGACCAATAAAAGTCGTATTTTTTTCTCGATGATCTTCTTATATTTCTTGATCATCCATGGGACCTTCAGTGGACGACTCGCTGGATTTTTAACCAAAGCCGAGTATCGGAAAAACGTCGAAACTCTTGAAGACCTTAAAGACCCACGATATAAACAAATTTATGCTACTGCTGATGCTAGCGAATACATAAATGACACAGACATAAAAAGTAAAACAATTTTCGGGAAATATAGTTGCGGGAACGTTACAAGAAACAATAATTCAGTGGCTTGTATAAAGGATTATCTAAATCTTCTGCCATTATTGAAGCGAATTAAATTGCATACCTCAAAAAAGCCATTACTGACTAAATATTATTACCATTTGATTAGGAGCAATTGGCCTCTGGCATCACGCTTCAATGATCTTATGATTTGGTGTATACAGTCTGGATTATCACAAAAATGGTACAAAGATGAAATTGCTCGATATGTACGTCAGATTAAAATTGCAAAAGCACAATCATTACGTACTTATCGTCCAATTACTTTCGACGATTTAAAATTTTCGTTCTTGCTATTGGGTTTCGGATTAACCTTGTCAATGACAAGTTTTATTTTCGAAATAGTGATTCAAAAGAAACATTATTCTGAGATTTGTAAAAAAATTAAACGAGTGCGCAAACAACCTTGAATACCAATAGCTTTGATTAAAAGCAGAATCATGGAAGTTTTTGTGAGATTCATTTATTATTTACGTTTCAAAAAATAAAACATGAGGGACAATCTGTTGTTCTGAGTGCATTTTTACTCAGTTGTAGTTTGCACAAATTTTGTTAAATTGGTTGATATTCATTCATCTACACGGAGAAAAAATTAAAGGAACTGTTCCTAGTACATTTATGAAATATCATCCCATACCGTTATGGTAATGATTACTTGGGATTATGGGATATAGATCCATACTTTCTGGGAAGGTTTTCATAAATATGGTAACAATTCCTATTATTATGGTAACAGTTCCCATATCGCATGTGAAAGAATCATGGTAATGATTACCATACTTATAGGAATAGTTCCCATAAGCAAATAGGAACCAATCCTATAACCACATTCTAACGGTTCCTAAGTGTAAATGGTAATGGTTACCATAATATTATGGTAACTGTTCCTATAATTTTATGGTAATTATTACCATAATATTATGGTAATCATTTCCATAATGTATGGGAATTATTACCATAATGTTATGGGAATGGTTACCATAATATTATGAGTATGGTTACCATAATATTTAGAAATTATGATAATTTTTTTTTTTTGTAATAAGCGTTTTTTTTGTATATTTAATCTTTTTGTGAAACTATATTTCAATAAAATATTATTTTTGGTCAGATAAAAATTGATTCGTAAATAATAATAATAATAATAAATAACTTCATAATAATTTACACTGCAGAATTCTATAGAAAAAAAAATTATTATAATTTCTAAATATTATGTTAACCATTACCATAATATTATGGTAACCATTCCCATAATATTACGGTAACTATTTCCATAATATTGTGGTAACCATTCCCATAATATTATGGTAACCATTCCCATTATATTATGGTAACTGTTCCTATAATATTATGGTAACGATTACCATAATATTATAGTAACCATTACCATAATATTATAGTAACCATTACCATAGGTACATAGTAACGATTACCATAATTCCATAGGAACTATTCCGGTACCATATGGGAATTATATCCATAATTATAAGAATGGTTACCATCATATATGTGGGTGCCGTTCTTATAATCAACATTTCAAAAAAACCGGTTACCATGCAGTATGGGAACCATTCCCATAATATATTGTAACTGTTACTATAATTTTCTCTTCGTGTATCTACTGTAAACTCAAAATATGTCCAGCCACTACACCTAGATTGTTGGAGAGAGGTGCAATTTAAACAATAAATTTTCTTTTTTTTTTCTTTAGAATTTAAAATTTAAAAACTGTTTAAAAGTTATTCTGTAGTGTATTTTAGAACAACGATTAAGTTTAATAATTGAAAATTAATATTAACTTATTGAAAAATAAATGTATTTGACTGAACAGAGAGATCAAGACGGCGAAACACGTGGCCTGTGATTGAAACACAAAATAAAAATATAAATTCTATTAAAGTCTTTTTATTATTTCATTCCAATAAGCATTATTAGACTCCCTAAACTAATGAGATTGAATGTTTTTAAAACATGTATTAAGAACATCGTGAATAATCGAAAGAGCTTGTTAGCCATCAACTTTTCTGTGAATTTTAGATTATTCGATCGAAGACAAAATAACCACACGACAAAATATCCGAATTTGTACAACTGCATCAAATGGTTCAATCGTCCCCTTTACGGGGGCAATTAAACCACTAGTCAGGGACAATTGAACCAAGAGTATTAGAACCACAAACGAATGACTTTAATGAATAATTTACTATTCATTACAGCTTAAAATTGAAATTACAATACTTCTAATAATATTTATTGTTTTATATAACATTATATGTTAAAACAATCACTTTAAAAACTTCTGTCAATATAATTATTTTTTTTCTTAGTTAGCTTAGCTTGGTTCACATTCAGTCAAGATGCGCGCGCATGTCTGATGCTCACAGTGTAATTTGTGTGGTTCAACCGTCCCCGAAAGGACTGGTTTGATTGACCCCATATGATTTTATTGGAATAATTAGTGTAAGCAAAAATATCCAAAATAAGTTCAGATGTCTAAAAACACAAAAACTCGAATTTTTTAAAAAATAAATCATTATATTAGTTCTAAATTTTGGTCAGACTAAGGTTTAGTGTATTGAAATATAATTCCAAGAGGACGACTCATTTTTCGATTTTTTAAGCTTACTGGTTCAATCGCCCCCTGGTTCAATTGACCCCACTTACCCGAATTGGTTAATTTTATTTTCTCATTCTCGCATAGTGTTTTCTTTAAATTTATTTTTATTTTTTATAATGCCAGCATAAGCAAGTTCTCTATCTAAAATCGGTATGATCTCGCGAGAAAAAATGTTTGTATATAATCATACATAATTATATATAACTATATATGATCATACATAATACAATATTTAAACGGAGAAAGTCATATGTAGCTCCATATATATTATATATGATTATATATAATACTATTTCGAGAAATTTTTTTCATTTAGAATCATATATAATTATATATAATCTTATATATATATATATATCCACACGAAAAAATGTTTATATATAATCATACATAATTATATATAACTATATATGATCATATATAATTATATATAATCTTGTATATATATCCATATAGAATTATATATAATTATATATGATTATATATGATCATACATAATACAATATTTTAATGGAGAAAGTCATATGTAGCTCCATATATATTATATATGATTATATATAATACTATTTCGAGAAATTTTTTTCATTTAGAATCATATATAATTATATATAATCTTATATATATATCCATATATAATTGTATACAATCATTAGGGTGTTTAAAAAAAAAAATAATTTTTTTTTTCATGGTATTCAAAAATTGAAAGTACCCAGTTTTTCAATCGGTTGAATTTCATATAATTTTGTGAAATTATTCAGTGTTTCCCAAAATTTTATATAAGTTTTTTTAAATTTCACATCACAACAGAAAATCAAAAAATTTGAAGAAACTTAATAAAATTTTATATAATTATCATCGAGGCCGACAAAAATAAAATTTCATATAAGTTCATGGAGTTTTTTTAAATTGTGTAAAATTCCATCACGAAAACTTATGAACTCGGTCTTTACCGGCATTTCACTCTAAATACATCAATTAAGCACATGACGAACTCTCGTGATGTGGACCAGTGATCAACGTTCAGGGTTACCAGCCAAAAGGAGCCGTGTTCGAACCCAGCAGATGTTCCAGGATTTTTTCATCATTTACTGCTATCAATTCTTGTTTCTGAATTTGTAATGCATTCGCGCGGTAATAACCAAATCAAAAATTTGGTATTTAATTTTTTTTTTTTTTTTTTTTTTCAAAAATATTTTTTAATTATATATAACTTGATTATATATAATCATATATGAAAAGTGGCCAAATATAATTATATATAGTTATATATAATTGTATACAGTTATATATAATTATATATAATTTTATATGATTATATATAAAAATTTTTTCTCGGTCTCTTATAAATTTGATCGGCACCAAATCAAAATAGCAATTGCTAGTAATTGATAAGCTCAAGTTCCAACACCTGTAGGACCATTGGACTAAAGTCAATCAATAGTTTAAAACAAATTAGTTACATATGAAGGAATAATAAAGCGGCTGGTGGTCTGATTCGCAGCACCTGTGGACCAACACCTTGATTGGGCACACATGGTGTAGAAAATTCTTCATAGCACACTTTGTGACCCGAGGTTGAACGGATAATATTGCAAACAGGTGACAAGTATCAATTTTCTTACTATAAGCGTGGCGATAGATCGAGTGGCACAGGTTGCTCCAAGATTCTGTACTAAGGATTCTTGTTTTTGCGGTACGAATGCTAACTCGATGGTAACCTCGTTAGCCTAAACTTTGTTAGGACTATTACGAGTTGGTTTAATAGTTTTAATTGTTGCTGCAGATTGCAATTGTTAGACTCAAGGGAATTTGAGAGCAAGGGGATTAAACACTAAGACAATAAGTCTCCTTAGTCTTTTAAGTATCAATGCAATATACCGAATTCAACTTTCATCATATAACTCAGTTGGAATATTCATACTTTTAATAATACATTCTTTATATATTTTTATCCCCGACTTCACGTAGTGAAAAAGTAGAGGTATACCCGTAAAAAATAACATGTGAGAAAAATGTAAAGTATATGATATTTTTACAATATAAAAATATATGAAAAAATATGCAATACCTTATATTTTTCCATTTAGGTATTTTGGTAATTTTATATGTAGTATTATATATCATCACATTTATACATTTATCACAAATGTTAAGAAATATTTAAAAAATTTTAAGTAAAGGATATTAATAAAAATTGAAAAACAATTTTTTTGAAAACTGTTTTTTTCAAAAAATTGAATTTTTTCCTAATTTTTCTTCCTCATCATATTCACAGTGTTCTGCTATTATGAAAAAAATATGTATATCGGTTGACCATGCGGGCCGGCCCAAAATCTTCCAGCTGTTTTCGAGCTCTAAAGGCGAGGGTAAGATGGTCCCTTACCTAAAAATGATCGAATAAAATTTTTTTTTTCACTTTTCTGATTATTAAGGACTAAATGATCCTCGATAATATTGAACTTGCATGTTTTGGGATTTAATTTTTTTTTTAAAGTTTGATTAAAGTTATTAAGAGGATTTATAGAAAAATTTTTTGACAAGTGATTTTTCGGGTAATTTTTTAAATTAAAAATTAATTGTTGAAAATCTAAATTCAAACGTTAGTGACGTCATTATATGACGTCACAACCAATCATAGCCTTTTTTTCACACAAAAAATTTTATAATTTTTATAATTTATTTATAAAAGAAAAAAATTTTTTAGTGAAAAAATAAAATTTAATAATATACTCAAAACAAATTCTTCTTTCGATTAAACAAAAATTTTTAGTGATATAAAATCAATGCAAGTTCTCTATTAGCAGGCCACTAAATTATTTTAAAAAACAATAAATAAATTACCAAAACATCTCTATTGCTTTTGTATAAAGAAAAAAAAAACAGCTGAGAAATCTCTTCTTAACTTTCTATTTCTGCTTCAATTTTTTTTATATAGACCAAATAACGATAATAAATTTTTTTCCGACACTGATATTATTTATGATCCTCAAAAAAAAAAAAAAAAAAAAAAAAAAAAGTAAATAAAAAAAAATATGTTCCAAGAAAATAAAAACGTCTATATACTGTACTCTAGTTTTATTACGAGGGTCGGGTCATAAATGACTATTCGGAAATTCAGTGATTTAGTCGCTATATTCTATTATGAAAAAAAAATATTTATTCTTACTTTTACTACCCAGTAATACTTAAACCTTTTAAACCCTTCAACACTCTTATTTTAATTTTAAAATTTCACTCCACTCTTTCGATCGTTTTTTTTTTTGCATAGGCAGTAAAAGTTAGAAATATAAATTCCGTTAGAAATTTTTCGGTAAATCTCAAGGATTTATGGCACTGAAAAAAATTGGTTTCTTCTATGTATTGACTAACAGGAAATTCTTATATTTATTATGAATGTTCGTCATAGAATTTATTATGCAGAAAAAAAATAGTTCAGAGGTTTAATGACTTTGTTATGGAGCTATTTCAATTTTAAAAGATTTCTTTGAAAAAATTCTAGTACATGTCTATGGGAAGGGCAAGTAAAATGACAGGATGGGCAAAACGGACCACCCAAAAATATGTCAAAAATTTTTTTTAATTGTCATTTATGACATGATAATTTTTGAATAATTTAGAAGCATTAAAATTTTTTTTTTTAATTTTTTTTTGCAGGAATTTTTTAGTGGCCTTAATATATTGTTGGCTACAAAAAATCCAAACGGTGTCTACTTCTTTATAAGGTAAATGTCCCAATACCGGAACGACGAAGGGTATATGACTGATTTTTATCGTTTTAAAAATATTCAAATAAATTATAAACCAAAATAATTTATTACATCATATAGAATAGATATTTAACAATTCAAAAATAATCAAATTAGTTCATTTTTCTTAAATTTAATATAAAAAAAAAATTTTTTTCTATGAAACCCAAAAGACCCAATACCGGAACGCTGAAATAGCCTTGTCCCAATATGGGAATTCGGTTGTCCTAATATGGGAACAGTAAATAAAATAAGTTATTTTTTGCATTTATCCATGGTGAAAATATTAATGATTATTAAATAATATTAATGTAAAACGAGTATGAATGTAGCAGACATCAGAGAACTTTAAAATTATAAAAAAATAAGATAAATAATTGAAAAAATAATATTTACAAAAAAAGCACTATTAATTTCAAAATTTTTTGAATTCGCATTTTTTAAAATTTTATGTTATTAATTATTTACTCGATTTATTAATAATTTTAAATTTGTCTGATGTCTGCTATATCACACCCATAATGTAAAATGTATTTAAAATTTTAAAATAATTGAATATTCAATGAAAATAAATATTTTTAACTAAAGAATAGAAACAAAATAAATCATTTGAGGTTATACTAGAAAAATAATTTAAAAAAAAAACTAAAAACAAAAATTTATTTTTTATGATTTAAATTAGAGTTTATCTATACTTAATCTATCTTTTATAACAATCATACATACTGTATTAAATATTAGGGCTCCAGTAATAATTAATATTGTACTTGATTTAGCCAGTCAATAAAACTCACCGTTAATGTCTATCGATAACATTAATATGGTTGGCTGTTCCGGTACTGGGCACGAGTTCATTTTGGTGTACCAATAGACGAACAGTAAAATTAATATAATAATACTATTTTTTTCATATTTTTAATATGTTTTCTTGAATTTTATGTCATTCAAGATGCATATACAAAAAAAAAATTATTGAAAAGTAATTCTATGCATTTTCTATAAGCTTAAGACCATTAACTGATTTCTTAGCAAAACCATTAAGAGACATGAAAAGTCATGAACCCGAGACTATTGCTCTAATTAACATTTTTTTTTTATATTTTAAATATCTTCTAAAATCTATTTTATGTCTTATTTTTTAACTGAAAGATTAAGGTTTCAAATAAAGAAAGTTTTATTTAGTTTCATCGCGTGCGAGTTGAAATATAATATAATGATTATCAAATCGTTCCGGTATTGGGTCTTGTTTCGGTATTGGGACATTTACCTTATACCGTACGTGCTCACTAAAATCATGTTTTTTCAATTTCGCCCTAGTCTTCTATCCGTAAAATCTAAGGAATTAGAAAAAATTAAAAAAAAAAATTATCTCTCTGTCCATTTTACCCCACAGTCATAATTATCAACTCAAGGTGACACAATCTGACATTAAAAAATATTTAAAAAATTACAGCCATTAAAAAAAAAAAATGATTAATCTTCGTACCAATTTAATAACGTGTAATTTTTTTATTGGCCGCACTACGTGTCAGATGTTTTCGAAATATCATTTTGTGCGTTGCACATATTACTTGACAATATCTACAAATACAAGGTCAGATATCGCCTATAAAAAGTCTAATGATTTAGTAACGAATCACACAGTCGCAATTACATTGAGCTCTAATTGCGCATCAAAGCTCCGGCTTTGTCGATAAGTGTCATTAGATTGTTCACGTTGTGCTCAAGTGGATTTATCTCGTAAAGATGATTAAATTAACCGTGATATTGTTTATTTCCGAGGTATTGGTTTACTCGGGTATCAATGGGGGAGGTGTGTTCCATTATGGTCCAGATGAACGCACTATTTATGGATGGCGGGTAATTTTGTCAGAGAATGGGACAGTGAACAAGTATTGCAATGGATTGTTCATTGGACCACAAGTTTTTCTTACTTATGCTGCATGTGTTGAGAAGTAAGTCGTTATTTAGATAAATTATTTCATAGGAAATTTGCCAGATAACAATTTAGAGATAGTGGTCCAAAATTTATATTAATTTAATTAGATTCGTAAGGCTTATGGTTACGAACGTGACCCGTAAGGTTCCCGGATGGGGTCTATGCTTTTATATAATTTTTACGGAAGTTTTATGTAAATCTGTACTTTGGCTAATATTCATAGGCCTTATGGCGTAAAATCACCTTATAAAGTGATCTTACGTTGTAAGGCCTGACTAAATATGAAACTTAAGTTTTAAGAAGCTTGGTTGATCACTTTGGGGAAGTCTAAGGCAAGATGGCATGAAATTGATTTAATATGTTATATAGACTCTATTATAGAATCTATGAGGTAAATTCGAGTATGGAATCTATAGCAAGAAATCTATTATGGAAGTTATAGCATGTAATCTATGGGGTAGAATCGATAATGGAATCTATGTCATGGAATCTATCGGGTGGAATCTATTATGGAATCCATGGTATAAACTTTCTTATGAAATCTATGGCATCGAATAGATTATGGAATCCATGTGTTATAGAATTTATTAAGGAATCTATTGGGTGGAATCCATGGCATGAAACCTATTATGGAATCTATGATATGAAATCGATTATGGAATCTATGGCATAGAATCTATGAGGTGGAATTTATAATGGAATCTATGGCACAGAATCTATTATGAAATCTATCGGGTGGAATTTATTATGGAATCTATGGTATGGAATCTATGGGGTGAAGTTGATAATCAAATCTATGGCATAGAATCTATTATGAAATCTGTAGGGTGGAATCTAATATGGAATCTATCAGATGAAATCTGTTATGGAATCCATGGTATGGAATCTATCGGGTGGAATCCATGGCATGAAACCTATTATGGAATCTATGATATGAAATCGATTATGGAATCTATGGCATAGAATCTATGAGGTGGAATTTATAATGAAAGCTATGGCACAGAATCTATTATGAAATCTATCGGGTGGAATCTATTATGGAATCTATGGGGTGAAGTTGATAATGAAATCTATGGCATAGAATCTATTATGAACTCTGTAGGGTGGAATCTATTATGGAATCTATCAGATGGAATCTGTTGTGGAATCCATGGTATGGAATCTATCGGGTGGAATCCATGGCATGAAACCTATTATGGAATCTATGATATGAAATCGATTATGGAATCTATGGCATAGAATCTATGAGGTGGAATTTATAATGGAATCTATGGCACAGAATCTATTATGAAATCTATCGGGTGGAATCTATTATGGAATCTATGGGGTGAAGTTGATAATGAAATCTATGGCATAGAATCTATTATGAACTCTGTAGGGTGGAATCTATTATGGAATCTATCAGATGGAATCTGTTGTGGAATCCATGGTATGGAATCTATCGGGTGGAATCCATGGCATGAAACCTATTATGGAATCTATGATATGAAATCAATTACGGAATCTATGGCATGGGATCTGTTATGGGATCTATGACATATAATCTATTAGATGAAATCATGAAATTTATGGCATAGAATGTATCGAGTGGAATATATAAGGTAATCTATGGGGTGGAATTTATAGTGTAATCTATGGCACAGAATCTATTATGAAATCTATCAGGTGGAATCTATTATGGAGTCCATGGTATGGAATCTATGGGGTGGAATTGATAATGAAATCTAGGCATAGAAACAATTATGAGATCTATCGGGTCAAATCTATTATGGAATCTATGGTATGGAATCTATGGGGTGGAATTGATAATGAAATCTAGGCATAGAATCAATTATGAGATCTATCGGGTCAAATCTATTATGGAATCCATGGTATGGAATCTATGGGCTAGAATTGAAAATGAAATCTATAGCGTAGAATCTATTATGGCATCTATTGGGTGGAATCCATCATGGAATGTATGGCAAAGAATATATGATTGAATTTATTATTGCATCGACTTTAATATTTTTTTTCAGCCTTCGAGCTAATGAATCCATCTCTATTGAGAATACTATATATCAGTCTCAAACTCTAAGAACACGTCTAACAGTCAAACATGAGAATATTTACTTTGGTGAATACGTGAACAGAAGTTATAATCCAAAAACTCGTCAATTTACATTATTAATAACTGATGAACGAGTCCTTCCTAAATCTAAATATATAGGAAACACTTTTGTGAAGTTGGCTGCAGAGCCTCAGAATGTCGATTATAAAAAATGTTTCGTCCACAAATTGGCTCCTCCAATAATTTCAGAAGTACAATGCGTATTCTTAAATTCCACTAATTTCGATGATGGGTTAATAGATTGCTATTGTGATGAGAATTATCATGTAAGTATACTATGAAACACAATATTTTATTACATATCTTGGTGACACCCCCCCCCCTTTCCCGCTCACTTGTGATAACGGTTTCCTGTACGGTTCTTATTGAATTTGAATCTGGGCGCCAATCATATTTATCATTGTTATATTTATTGCCGTTATTACTTACGATTTTGCTTAAATTACTAATTACTTTTTCAGATAGTTGAAGAAACTAGTTTGTTTTGCCATTACAGAAAATCATCTCAAGGAATGGTACTTGCCGGTTATGTAGCAAGTAGAGATCCGAGTCACATGTCAGTTATAAATTTATCTGGATTAAACATTACGTTAATGTACACTGAGTGGGATTAATATAAGAGTACTGCGCACGAATTTATTGTCCTTCGATAACAATTTGATTATTTTCAAAAAATGTGATTATATTTTGCTGTAAAAGCTTGATGCTAACTCTTGTAAAGTAAATGATTTTCAAAACAAAAAACAAAAATTGTCATTTATTATCAATACCGTTGTTTTTTTGGTCAGTGACAATAGGTTAGGTATACTTTAAATCCAGTGCAGCTTTATGCCTCCCTATCCATCTTCACCCTTATTCTAGAAACACATCAGTGAAAAGTACTGACAGTTAATGCTTACTGATAATGAGTCGATGTGATTATTTACTAAAATGATCAGTGACTTACCACGGATCCAATTAGTAATTGATTACTGATCCAATCAGTAATATACATGGGACTCTTCATCAGTGAACATTGACTGTCAGTACTTTTCATTAATATATTTCTGATGTATTTACTCACTGATTACATCAGTAATTATTTACTTATTGTATCAGTATTTACTTTCTGATTGCATCAGTGATTATTTACTAAAACGATCAGTAATAAATTACTGATTGTATCAGCTGTAAATGACTGAGTCAATCAGTGACTATTCACTGATTGAATCAGTGATTATTTACTGATTGGATCAGTGACTATTCACTGATTGGATCAGTGATTATTCACTGATTGGATCAGTGATTATTCACTGATTGGATCAGTAACTATTCACTGATCGGATCAGTGACTATTCACTGATTGGATCAGTGACTATTAATTGAAGAATGCTTTTCACTGATGAATTTCCAGAGAATAAAATCATCAAAAATTGATTAACAAAATAGGTTTCAGATTTTCTTTATTTTAAAAAATAAGCTCCACTGTATTATCATGATAAAAATAAAAATACTTTAAATATAATTTGACAGGTGATTCGACACATGACACATTATTATCATTTTAATATCATATTATACTCATAAAACAACCTGGAACAAAATAACAAACCAATAAAAAAATCGTTAGTTGAATTTAATATGATGAAATATTATTTATCATCTGCTTATCGTTATTACTTCATTAAGTGCCTCACACTTATCATCTATTGACTCATCACACTGACCAGTAACAAAGACTGCGATTCGAAGATAATTATTTTATTAAGATTTATGGAATCACATTGAGTTGTTAGTTTTGTGATGAACCTCTGAAATTAATTATAATTACTAATAGACTATTTAAATTGTTTTGAGAGATAGAGTGAATTTACGTGGTTACTATGGTTAAATTACTGTTACTACTATTCATCATCACGATATTTGGTCATTTTGGTGCGAATGAACTACTATTGCAGTCACTACCTGACGAACGTACTCTATATGGATGGCATGTTGAAGTGTTACGAAACGGAACATGGACTAATTATTGTCATGGTCTGTTTATTGGGCCAAAAGTTTTTCTTACTCATTCAGACTGTGTGAACAGGTAAGTTTATATTACGCTTTTTAATTAGTCGATTTGTTTAACAGTAAAATACTAAAATCTGCGACACTACACGGAGAAAAAATTATGGTAACTGTTCCTAGTACGTTTATGAAATATCATCCCATACCGTTATGGTAATGATTACTTGGGATTATGGGATATAGACCCATACTTTCTGGGAAGGTTTCCATAAATATGGGAACAATTCCTATCATTATGGTAACAGTTCCCATATTGCATGTGAAAGAATCATGGTAATGATTACCATACTCATAGGAATAGTTCCCATAAGCAAATAGGAACCAATCCTATAACTACATTGTAACGGTTCCTAAGCGTATATGGTATTGGTTACCATAATATTATGGTAACCATTTCCATAATATTATAGTAACCATTACCATAATGTTATGGTATCCATTTCCATAATATTATGGTAACCATTCCCATAATATTATAGTAACCATTCCTATAATATTATGGTAACCATTCCCATAATATTATGGTAACCATTCCTATGATATTATAGTAACCATTACCATAATATTATGGTATCCATCCCCATAATATTATGGTAACCATTCCCATAATATTATGGTTACCATTCCCATGATATTATGGTAACCATTCCTATGATATTATAGTAACCATTACCATAATATTATGGTATCCATTCCCATAATATTATGGTAACCATTCTTATAATATTATAGTAACCATTCCCATAGTATTATGGTAACCATTCCCATAATATTATGGTGACCATTCCCATAATATTATGGTAAATATTCCCATAATATAATAGTTACCATTACCATAATATTATGGTAACCATTACCATAGGTACATAGTAACGATTACCATAATTCCATAAGAACTATTCCGATACCATATGGGAATTATACCCATAATTATAGGAATGGTTACCATAATATATATGGGTGCCGTTCCTATAATCAACATTTCAAAAAAACCGGTTACCATGCAGTATGGGAACCATTCCCATAATATATTGTAACTGTAACTATAATTTTCTCTCCGTGTAAAGCACTATTTACTTGATTCGCGTTCAAAATGTATTATAACTCTACTAACTGTCAATAAATTACTTTATGCAATTTATGCTCGAAGAGTGGGCCACTAACTGCCATAAGCTCAAATCATAAGATTTTCATTAAAATACAATTCTAATTCATGCATTCATAACGTAAGATATTCCCTGATTGATCGGAATTACGGTAATTTAACGTATTTTTCCGTAATTAACAAGGAAATAAAATATTGTTTCATCACATTTGTCGCAATTTACGATAAAATGCGGCAATTTACCATATGCTTCTTTATTTTTACAATTCCTACAATGCAATATTTTACTTTACGGTAATGTTCTGAAGGGTTGCCGAAATTTTACAGTAAATTGCCCCTTTTAACAGCAAATTAACGGTAAAAATGCCGTACTATTGCTATGAAATACGGTACTTTCGTCGTAAGCTATCGTAAATTTACCGAAAATTATCGCATTTTTGCCCAAAAATACCGCATTTTCTGTAATTTATACCCTAGTGGATCCGAATTACTGTAAATTACCGTATTTTTATGGAAAACGCCGTATTTTAGGGTAAATTTACCGATTCTACCGTAATTTACGGTACAACTACCGCAGTCTTACCATGAATTTTACGGTGAATCACCACAATTTTATCGTAAATTTGCCGTAAAATACGGCGTTTTCCATAAAAATACGGTATTTTACCATAATTTACTGCCAATTGCCATAATTCGCCGTAAGTTACGGTAATTTACCGTTAATTACAGCAATTCTTCAGAGTGCCGTAAATTACGGTTATTTGCAGTAAAGTGTGGTAATTTAACGTAATTCGAATCTGCTAGAGTTACCAAAAAGTATGGTCACCCACAGTAACCTACGGTAATTTATGGTATATTACAGTGAAATGTGACAATTTATTACAATTTTCGGTATTTTTACCATATGCTTCTTCATTTTTACGAATTTGAAAATGCAATATTTTCTTTTACGCTAAAATACTACAGGTTTGCTGTAAGTGTACGGTAAATCACCTTTTTCTTACAGCAAATTTACGGTACATATATCTACTGTTGCCCAAAATACAGTAAGTTTACTATAAAATTCTGCAATTCTACCGAATACCTTATTAACGAAAATTACGGTAACTACCGTAATCCGAATCTGCCAGGGAATTGTATACTTCTACTGACATCGAGTATAATACTGATTTCACATGATATATTATTAAGCACTAACAGTAGTAACTATCAATAATGACACGAGTGTTTGAGGTGTGCACTTTTGGGTTTCGGTAACATTAACCTGTTTTTTTTTTTTTTTTGACAGCATTCATAAGAACGATTCAGTTAATGTAGTTAATTATTCATTCAAATCGCCATCATTAAGAACGAAACTTACGGTTAATCACAAAGATATATATTTCGGTGAATATATGAGCAGCAATTACAGTAAATCTGATCGACAATTTGCATTATTGATAACTAATGAACAAGTTCTTCCCAAATCTCATTACATTGGAAAGTCGTTCGTAAAATTGGCTTCAGACATCACTTACGTAGACTTCAAAAGATGTTTCATGCCAAAATTACATCCTCCGATACTTATTAATATACCTTGCAAATTGTCAAGCTCGGCTGATCTTCACAAGAAATCTTTCAAGTGCTCTTATGACAAGCGTTATGATGTAAGTATACAGCAATATATAATTTTATGTAATACGTGCGTGAAATAAATTCTTTTAAATGCTTGAAAAGTTCTACAAGATTTCTATGAGAATTTTTCAAAATTTCTGTAAGAATCCTACAAGATTTACGTGTAAATCTTATAGGATTTCGGTGAAATTCTTATGAAATTTCTGTTTTAATCTTACAGAATGCCCGTATAGAGCTCGAAAGATTTCTGTAAAAATCTTACAAGATTTCTGTAAGAATATCATAAGATTTCTCTAAGAATTTCGTTGGCTTCCTGTTATAATCTTATAGTATTTCTGTTAAAATCTTACAGGATTTACGTGAAAATCTTATATGATTTCTGTAAGAATTTTACAAGGTTTATGTTATAATCTCATAGGAGTTTTGCGAGAGACTGACAAAATTTCTGTAAGAATCCTACAAGATTTACGTGAGAATCTTACAGGATTTCGGTGAAATTCTTATAAAATTTCTGTGTAAATCTTACAGAATGCCCGAATAGAGCTCGAAAGATTTCTGTAAAAATCTTACAAGATTTCTGTAAGAATCTCATAAGATTTCTCTAAGAATTTCGTTCACTTCCTGTTAGAATCTTATAGTATTTCTGTTAAAATCCTACAAGATTTACGTCAAAATCTTATAGGATTTCTGTAAGAATTTTACAAGGTTTATATTACAATCTCATAGGAGTTTTGCCAGAAACTGACAAAATTTCCGTAAGATTCTTACAAGATCCCTGTAAGAATTCTAAAAGATTCGACACAAAATCTATTCTATTTTCTTACAGAATTTTTCGTACAAAAGTTAGCGGGCGTCAAATTCCGAACTTGAAAAATGATTGTAATAATCAATATCACCTGTTATCTAAGATATTACCCCGAAAACTTACTATAATAATAATTATTATGTGTATATAATTTCATTTTTTCTTTACAGTTGTGGCAAGAAAACAGTTTGTTTTGTCGTTACAAAAAATCCACTCAATCAATGGTTCTGGTTGGGTTCGCAGAATACGAAAACACTGACTACAATAATAAAACAATTGTTAATCTGTCAGGATTAGATATTGTATTAATAAACAATAACTACGAAAAATTTAATCACAATCGCAAATTTAAAAAATTTCACTAAAGCAAG